>NC_134265.1:44460460-44760460 GCF_031893055.1 Leptodactylus fuscus
GGTGGTGTTAGGGCGAGTTCATATGGGCACAGAGGGGGTGGATTATGGCGCGGAATCCACGTCATAATCCGCCACCTCACAATGGTGGTCTATGGAGACCGCTAGCGAGCTGCCCTTTCTTCAGACGGATTCCGCGGCTCATTCAGCCGTGATATCCGCCTCGCGGCAGCACCCTCCGGACTAGGCCCATTCATTTTGGGCCTACTCCGGAGCGCATCAAAATCAGGACCAAAATACGCTATTCCATCCCCGTGTGAACTAGGCTTTACTCTTGGTCATTGAAAGTGAGGGTCACTGAGTGCACTGCTTTCAGTTTTCTGGTCTAGATGTGGCCTAGGAGGTTACCCTCAGTCACTGAACCTAGATCAGTGACCTCATTTCAATGGCCAATAGTAATCATCCAGACCACAGGATCTAATCCAGCCAATGACAGCTGTAAACTGATTTTGATCGGTTACCCTTAGCCATTGAAGGTAGGTAAAGCGATCACACAGGTTACTTTCCTGCCATCCCAGCTCCCTCACACGTCCTTTACAGGGGACGCCACTGACAGGAGGGCAGCAAGAAGTACCACCATGTACCTGTCACGTGGCCCCATAGCTCCTTATAGCCATCCTCTTGCTAGCCCCACCACTTTTGATGGTTAGGGTCATCTCCATTACAGGGTTTACAGGACAGCAGCCCATGTAACTGTCAATAAGCTGCCACATCATCACAGAGTTTTACCTTGTCACTGTCCTATAGGTGTCTTGTGTATTGTAGTGTGAAGTTTTTTGTTTTTTTTTAGAATATTGCAATACTGTATTGAATTTGCTCCTTAAACAAACTCGAGCTAAAACAAGAGCGGATAGATCTATATCACCAAAATAGTGATCGCTTCCCCCCCCCTATTATGCTCGGTGAGGCCCAAAGACATTAAAAGAGAGAACAGCATGCATATTCACCTTGCTCTCTTCAGACCCCAGAGTATAATAAGTGAAGGCATGGTAACATAATAAAGTTATACTCACCTTCCGTCACTTCTCCTGGGCATCTTTGCAGCCTTCCCCATAGTCCTCTTCCAGCCTCCTGGGAGACGTTATAAACCTGGGTGGACCTCAGTGGTAATGTAGGGTGCATAGTCATTCAAGAGTCTGCAAGAGAACCTCGGGGGAGTGCCGAATGCTGCGAGGATGCCCAGAAGAGGTGAGGATATACTGTTTATTATGTTTCCATACCTCCATGGTTTGGGTTATGACTGGAACTTTTGGAATCTTTGATTCAAATTCAGTTCAGTGCAGACCGGATTGCGCATCTTTACCCCTGAGCTAGTCAACTCATGCCACACATGGATATAACCAAAAGAAAACACATGTGTACAAAACTCTCCAATATTTAGTATTCCTTTATCTGTTTATCATCATGTCTGTGCTCTGCAATGAGACAAAGATCACCTTCTCTCTTTACAACCTTCTTCTCCAGTGCTGCACCCATACTCTTGAATGTTTTACCTTGGACTTTCTTAAATTCAGAGCTTATATAGTATTCTAAAATTGTATTAAGAGTTGCAAAACATATCTGTTGACTTCATATAAGCTAACTACTGTTGGACAATTCCTTTTTATCTTGGCTCAGCTCCTTGCGTGAATACATTTGATAGATAATGGCTCAGATCATTCTTTTCAGCCTAAGATTATTCCTTGTGATCGGGGGCAGTTACATTTTTATTGCCATTTTTTTATTTACTTTTTGTGAATATTTCTGTTCTATGACCTCACAAATGATCCAAGGACAGGCTTACGTCTCTCTAACCACTGGTGCTGAGATAGTTGCCCGTCTATAGCCACCATAACAGATGTAGTGTCTGGCAAGAGAATTCTCAATTATTGTATCACCATCAAGAGAACTGGCCAGCAGCTATAGTTAGCCTGTCATCTATTCATGACACCATAGTGTCAAAAAGAGGAAAAGATTCCTGGGAACTGTCGGAGATCATGATAATGTGTTTAATCTCAGTTTCTAATGTGTGAGAATCTTAATACAGAGTTCAGTTAGTATAAGGAGTGTAAAAACTATGTAGTCCGGGCGCAATTCTTTATTGTACATCTATAAATGTTGTCAAAAAGTTACATTATTGTATCTACAATTCAATATGCGAACGTTAGCTTAGGTTAAAAGGCTTAAAATATACTGTAATTTAGCAAAATCCTACAAAGACTGCAGTTCACATAACAGCCGTCGGGCGGCCGCACAGGCACTTTGTGACACAATATCACAAAACAAACGCGTTGCGAAAAGGTAAGGAAAGGTATTTGCATTAAATATGTAATAAGTAAACTTCTGTTTTTTGCAATTTTGTGGTGCTGGACTAGAGTAAAGCCTCATCAGGATATTTTGGTTATTTTTGGATTTAGCAGAACTAGTGTTATAAGATGGGTGACTACATAATAAAAGGGATGGGTGGTCTCCTAGATAATGAAAGTCTAGAAATGTTGTGTTTAATCCTTTTATAAAAAAAAAGGAAACCTTAGTGGTAAGGCGATTAAAGGGATTTTGCCGTTAAGGATGCTTATTCTTTATCCACAGGACGGGATAAGTGTCCCATCACTGGAGGCCTGACTGCCAGATCCACCAGCGAGCAGAAGGACAAAACTCCCCTAAATCTTCCTTGTGAATGGAGTGCCAGTGCACTTGCCTGATTGGTGCTCCATTCACTGCTATGGGGCTGTTGGGATTGTAATCTCATCTCCATAGAAGTGACTGGAGCGGTGGTCTTACAAGTGCACTGGAGACTTTAGGGGGACTATGGTTCCCATCCTCCTTATGGAGGACCTGGCTGTGGGGCCCACAGTGGTCAGACACTTATCCCCTGTCCTGTGGATAGGGGATGTGTCCATAGCGGCAGAGCCCCCTTAATATTTACTTATACAGTGAAACCACTTAGAGATCATTGTCCACAACTACATTGAATAGTGGTCTTTGTTCAGAATGATCCTTGACCAATATGTATAATTACGGTGAAACTGAAAATATGGCACAGAAATCTGTTTTGGATCATGGATCACAAGAAGCAAAAATAAGGAAAAATAAAACTCCATCACAAAAAAACTCAAAAACAAGAATTAATAGATGGACAACAATAAATGGTCTCCAAAACTGCACTGTATGAACAAGGTCTTTTCTACTTTATTTCCACTTTTAAAGTAAAGTTTAGTGAAATGGAAGATGAAATATTTTGCATCACGATATTCGCCTTGACACTTTGGTCTTGTACTTTTTGTAAAATTGTCCACACAAGTACATGTAAGACGGCAAACGTAAGTAACAGGTTACTAGGACGCACCGGCTAACAGATGTAATATGACAAGTCTCACCTCAGGCAATGTCAGGAAATGAGGAACGGACAGTAACGTGATTTTTATTATAGCGCCACTTCCAAAGACTTCACAGTCGCTTTTATCTCCAGCTGTTCCCCCATATGTAACATTTACCAAACACATTGTAAGATTTAAGAGTCCGCTATACTGTCATAGCTTTAAAGGGACAGAACAACCTAAGAAATTCTATATTGTTACATAAATACAGGAATATAGTCATGGGATAACACAAGATACATGGCCTGATCATCCAGACCTTAAAGGGGAAGACCGTATCATAGTGATACTAATATACTGTCCAAAGATAGTCATAAAAAAAGGAAACTTTTACACTCCCCTTCATTAGAACATAGTTATGATCTGTGACTATAGCTTAGCTACAATGTCTACAGGATGGTAAGGTAGTCTGAGATTCGCCTACTGTCTCATCATTGGCCCAGGCTGCAGCTCTCTCTCTCCTGTAGCTCTGCCTCCTCTGATTGGCTGCTGTGTATAACACAAGCCCATTACGACTCCCCAGGAAGTCAATGCATGAGTTGGTGATCAGGTAACTACCACGTATACTGAATGAAATGACTCTAGTCCCAAATGTCTCTGCTGTACAAGATGAAACACTGTACACATGACGGCATCGAGTCAGAAAAAAAACAGACAAAAGGCTGCAGATCTTACATTGCAGTGCCGTTCCATGGGGTGAAAAGAGGTGTATGGTTCTGTCCTATAACCCTGAGTCCGGTGAGAATATGTTGTGATTCTTTCATTCGTGTGGCTGAAACTAAGCCACATGTATAGTTAGATTATCAGTTCTGTTTAGTTAGTTGCTCAGACGAGCAGGGTTTTTTTTTTTTTTTTGCCTGAAGTTAAGGGTGTATTTTGTTTTTCTCACTTTGTGCCTGAAGGTTTATTTATTTTCTGTTTTTTTCCTAAATAAACCAGTTTGCTTCATATTTTGTGTCCCTGTCTTGACTGTTTGGGTCCGCACCACTGCTTCTACCGAGCTAACTTCCCCACACTAGATTGACACTGGGCAGATTTCTAGAACACCACATCACCTTGATCATAGAATAGCGATGTCCCTACGAAAAGCTCAGGACAAGTCACAGGACTAATTCACGTGTCATTAGCTAAAGGCAGAAAGAAATGTTGTGCCTAATAATAGTACTGAATAAATATAGAAGAGGTGCGAGTTTCTTCCAAGCCCAAATATATTCACCAGACTGATATCATGTAAATGCACAAGAAGCAACAAGGCTCATCTCCCTCTTCTTTCTGCGGAGGAAACGATTACGCAGTCCTCCCACATTGCTTGTTTGCCTACAATTCATCTGGGTATAAAATATTTACATCTATGTAGACAGGACTTAAAAGATACCACCTGTAGTGCGCACCTGCTCTGACGTGCTACGCTCAACACAAGACGAAAGCGTAAAACAACAAAGACCATCTGACTGCCAAGACGAGATGGCAGACTATCAGGAGACATGGATGTATAATGCAGATACAGATGTGGCAGAGCCCAAACTGTCACTCCACTAGTTCTTTCGTGCATGGTGAGCTAAGATATTGTAGAGGATTCACCTGCAAAGTCATGGAATGGAATATGATAAGGAGCGGTAGTCTATGTTCTATCTGCGGCACTAAAAATGATAGCGTCATGTTGTATATTAGGGTGCAACTTGGTCTTATGGAGGGATGGGTAAGTATATATATATATATATATATATATATATATATATATATATATATATATACACTGTATATCGTGCTAGAAGTGGTCTAGATCAGATGTGGTCTTCTAAGAGATGGTTCTTCAGAGAGATTTCATTGTATGATAAGGATTCTTTTCTGGTTTATCATGACGTAGATACATCATGATTCCAGGACTTGGTTTATAAGGCTACATCAGTGGCGTAACTACCGCCATAGCAGCGGAGGCAGCTGCCACAGGGACATTAGGGGCCCGGCAACAGCCGCTACCATTATACTCGGGGGTCTTTTCGGACTCCCGAATATAATGATTGGCAGACCGGGAGAAGTAAGAAACATAAAAAACATGTTACTTACCTCTTCACGATCCTGCCAGGCCTCCTTCTTGAAATCTCTGACGTCACATGAACCCGGCCTGCGTCCCAGGTCATGTGACATCTGACGTCATTGAACAAGGACAGCAGCGCAGAAGGCAGCGGAGAAGACCGCGTAGGAGCCGGGGGACAGGTAAGTAACGGTAGTTTTTTATGTTTTTATTCCCCTGGGTCTCCGATTATTATACTCTGGGGTCTGAAAAGACCCCAGAGTATAATAATTGTTTATGGGTGTCCACAGTGGGACATACAGTCCTATGAAAAAGTTTGGGCACCCCTATTAATCTTAATCATTTTTAGTTCTAAATATTTTGGTGTTTGCAACAGCCATTTCAGTTTGATATATCTAATAACTGATGGACACAGTAATATTTCAGGATTGAAATGAGGTTTATTGTACTAACAGAAAATGTGCAATATGCATTAAACCAAAATTTGACCGGTGCAAAAGTATGGGCACCCTTATCATTTTATTGATTTGAATACTCCTAACTACATTTTACTGACTTACTGAAGCACAAAATTGGTTTTGTAACCTCAGTGAGCTTTGAACTTCATAGCCAGATGTATCCAATCATGAGAAAAGGTATTTAAGGTGGCCAATTGCAAGTTGTTCTACTATTTGAATCTCCTCTGAAGAGTGGCATCATGGGCTACTCAAAACAACTCTCAAATGATCTGAAAACAAAGATTGTTCAACATAGTTGTTCAGCGGAAGGATACAAAAAGCTGTCTCAGAGATTTAACCTGTCAGTTTCCACTGTGAGGAACATAGTAAGGAAATGGAAGACCACAGGGACAGTTCTTGTTAAGCCCAGAAGTGGCAGGCCAAGAAAAATATCAGAAAGGCAGAGAAGAAGAATGGTGAGAACAGTCAAGGACAATCCACAGACACCTCCAAAGAGCTGCAGCATCATCTTGCTGCAGATGGTGTCACTGTGCATCGGTCAACTATACAGCGCACTTTGCACAAATAGAAGCTGTATGGGAGAGTGATGAGAAAGAAGCCGTTTCTGCACGTACGCCACAAATAGAGTTGCCTGAGGTATGAAAAAGCACATTTGGACAAGGCAGCTTCATTTTGGAAACAAAAATTGAGTTGTTTGGTTATAAAAAAAGGCGTTATGCATGGCGTCCAAAAAGAAACAGCATTCCAAGAAAAACACATGCTACCCACTGTAAAATTTGGTGGAGGTTCCATCATGCTTTGGGGCTGTGTGGCCAATGCCGGCATCGGGAATCTTGTTAAAGTTGAGAGTCGCATGGATTCCACTCAGTATCAGCAGATTCTTGAGAATAATGTTCAAGAATCAGTGATGAAGTTGAAGTTACGCCGGGGATGGATATTTCAGCAAGACAATGATCCAAAACACCGCTCCAAATCCTCAGGCATTCATGCAGAGGAACAATTACAATGTTCTGGAATGGCCATCCCAGTCCCCAGACCTGAATATCATTGAACATCTGTGGGATGATTTGAAGCGGGCTGTCCATGCTCGGCGACCATCTAACTTAACTGAACTTGAATTGTTTGTCCAAAATACCTTTATCCAGGATCCAGGAACTGATTAAAAGCTACAGGAAGCGACTAGAGGCTGTTATCTTTGCAAAAGGAGGATGTACTAAATATTAATGTCACTTTTCTGTTGAGGTGCCCATACTTTTGCACCGGTCAAATTTTGGTTTAATGCATATTGCACATTTTCTGTTAGTACAATAAACCTCATTTCAATCCTGAAATATTACTGTGTCCAGCAGTTATTAGATATATCAAACTGAAATGGCTGTTGCAAATACCAAAATATTTAGAACTAAAAATGATTAAGATTAATAGGGGTGCCCAAACTTTTTCATAGGACTGTAATACTGTGTGCAGGGGCCACTATGGGGGATAATACTGTGTGCAGGGGACACTATGGGGGATAATACTGTGTGCAGGTGCAACTATGGGGGATAATACTGTGTGCAGGGGACACTATGGGGGATAATACTGTGTGCAGGGGCAACTATGGGGGATAATACTGTGTGCAGGGGCCACTAAGGGACATAATACTATGTGCAGGGGCCACTATGGGGGATAATACTGTCTGAAGGGGCCACTATGGGGGATAATACTGTGTTAAGGGGCCATTATGGGGCATAATAGAACGCGCAGAAATGCGTAGGAGGGGGTCGGTCGAGGTCGTCGGTGTCGGTCGGGGAGGGGGGGCCATGTCAAAAGTTCACCACGGGGCCCTGCCATTCCTAGTTACGCCACTGGGCAACATGGATAACGGGTGTGGGCACCTGGCAAAAGGATACCCGGTGATAATGTTTAGGAGGCCATGCCCTGTTTGACAAATCATACCTTTCTTGGGGACATACCACCCATGTTTTTGGACAATACGCTAGCCATGCCCTTGTTATATGATGTGCCCACTTTATATGGAAAATGGCAGAGAGATTAGCTAATGGGGTTGCTTTTCACCAGGTCTGGGAGACTTTACCACTCTTCCAGAACTACGGGAGATCACTTCTTTTTTTTGGGAAAAAAATTGTACTGAACATTAACATATGACATAAGTATGGGTTTATTGGGTTAAAGCCATAGAGAAATATGGACCCACTGGATTGCAATGGATTTGACTTTGGGATAAACCAAGGGGTAGAGATTATAAGTTTTACCTTCACACTCTTAAGGAAGTATGAGTATACCCAGATGAAATTCCCAGGTTGGTACTTTGCTAGCTACAGGTCACACATGGATGGACTGTTGACAGTGATATGTTGTAAAAATCAGCAGCTAGAAGACATAGTCAGATGGGCCGAGGTCAGAGCTGGTGGACTTAGGCCCGATCTTGATCTGTCTACTGTTGTGAACTGACATGTGACCATGATTTCTACTTCAACTCCATCATGGTTATTCTTTAAATGTGGTCGCCTAACTTTGGCATTAACAACCATATCTTTGTATATTTGTATATATGCACCATTTTTGTGTGTTTCACTTTCCCTAATTCTATGTCAGACATTGACTATCCCATGAGTCAGTCCTCGTACACTTATGTTCTATTCTTTGAAGGTCTGGTGAAGGTCTTCTAAGGACTGAAAACATTAACATGACATTTTTGGATTGCATGACTTGTACATACGATTGATTTGCACTGAATAAATTATTATAATAATCTCTGAATTGAGTGCCTGGATTTCATCTACTGGGGGTGAAACCTTTCCATGAGCGCCTTTGACCAACCGATTGAACCTGGAGTGCCGGGATTTCTCTACAGCATTGATGAATGGGACATTGACCATCAAAGACCAGGCCAGAGATCAGCAGATCTGGTATTTTATTGTAAGAGTAAATCTTTCATAATAATGATGTTTTCCACCCACATTCCTTATTTCCAGGCCATCTTGAAATAGATTCCCTTATTTGAGTAATGCACTCAGAATACAAATCATACCCATCTCTCATCTTGTGACGCCATGGTTAGCAGCCTTTTTTACTTACTAGTAATATTTGGCATGGAAAATTTAAATTCTTCATTGTTTTGGAATATTATTCCAAGACATATTGGATGACAAATGAAAATCTGCCGTGATCATGCCAGGTTCGCCAGCAAACGTGATGTTTTCAGGTGTGCTTGACAGCATGTACAGATGTGTCCACCCTCACATTTTGTGAGGCACTCCTATAGCTCATGATAGGATTCGATACAGTCATGATATACTAGCAAAATCCTTGACAGGATGCAGATCACATCACAACCACTAGGTGGCCACATAGAGACACATAGTATAAACAACTCCCAACAGCATATCAATAAATCAAGACTTTTTTTTTATATGTCAATCACATATCTATATACATCCAGTAACAGTAATATTTGGTGTGAATGCCCTTTGGAGGAGGAGTCTTGAAAGTGATGATACGGCCCCCGCAGAGCCCTGATCTCACCATCATCCAGTCTGTCTTGGATGACATGAAGAGACAGAAGGATTGGAGCAAGCCTACACCCACAGAAGATCTGGGCTTAGTTCTCCAAGATGGCGGGAACAACCTCCCTGCCGAGTTCCTTCAAAAACTGTCTGCAAGTACTGAGAAGAACTGATGGAAGGCAAAGGGCAAAGGTCACACCAAATATTGATGGGATATAGATCTCTCTTTTATTCATTCACATAATTTTGTTAATTAATAAAAATAAACTATTAACCCTTGTATTCCTGAAAGCATTCTTACTTTACAGCAAACTGCGCATATCTATCTATCTATCTATCTATCTATCTATCTATCTATCTATCTATCTATCTATCTATCTATCTATCTATCCATCCATCCATCCATCCATCCATCCATCCATCCATCCATCCATCCATCCATCCATCCATCTATCTATCTATCATCTGTCCACAGTATCTGTCTATTTATCTACAGTATCTATTGATCTGTTTATCACTACAACTATAGATCAATAGCTGTAGTGCTATAATAAATATGGATATTGCTTTACAAGACACAAATCTATATATAAATCTATCTATCTATCTCACATCTATATATCAATTTATCTATCATCTATATACAGTATCTATCTATATATATCTATATACTTGCCTCCGTGGAGGGCTTCAAACTTCTTCGGGCGGACAGAACACTGGAGAGCGGTAAGCGAATAGGCGGAGGAATTGCAATATTTGTCAATGAGAGATGGTGTAATCCAGGACATATTGTGGTTAAGAAACAATTGTGTGGAAAGGATATTGAACTGCTAGCCGTGGGCATGAGACCTTTTTACCTGCCAAGGGAACTATCACATGTTATCGTACTAGCTGCATATGTCCCCCCCTCTGCTAAAGCTGACGCTGCCTGTGAAGTCCTCCATGCTGTTGTGAGTGAGCTGCAATCATCTCACCCCCATGCCCTGCTCCTAGTGTCTGGAGACTTCAACCATGTCTCAGCATCCACTCTACCAGGCTTCACACAGTATGTAACCTGCCATACAAGAGACAACAAGACGCTGGACTTGCTCTTTGCCAATGTAAGGGATGCATATAACTCATCTGCCCTACCACCCCTAGGCAGATCAGATCACAACCTGGTACATCTGCGACCCACATACATTCCACTGGTGCGCAGAGAACCGGCGGTTACCCGTACCGTGAAGATTTGGTCAGAGGGAAGTGTCGAGTCTCTAAGGGACTGCTTTGATATAACTTTATGGGAAGTGTTTCAAGACTCATTTCCAGAGGACATTGAGGGACTCACACATTGCATAACGGACTACATTAATTTCTGTGTGAACAGCACGGTACCAACTAGGAAGGTGAGGTGTTTCTCCAATAACAAACCATGGATTAACTCTGAGATTAAAACTCTCCTCAAGCAAAAAAAGAGAATTTTTAGGTCTGGGGACAAAGATGGCCTGGGGGCGGTTCAGAAACAGCTGAGACAATTGATCAGGGAAGGGAAAGCCAACTACAGACGGAAGATGGAGCTACAGATGGGGGAGGGTAGAATCTCTGAGGTGTGGGACAGCCTTAAGGCAATTTCAGGACACAAGGAAAAGACAGGGCGCCGAACAGTAGGGGACAGGAAGTGGCTTAACGAGCTTAATCTATTCTTCAATAGATTCGACTCCAAGCAAATGCTCCCTCCACCAGCATGTCAGCCAACCGCCCTCCCCTCACACACCAAGACCCAACCCCCACCGACCTGCGGTCAACTGCAATCTGACTATCTGATCCTGCAGGAGTCTCAGGTGTGTAAGGAAATGAAGAACATTAGAGCGAACAAAGCGGGGGGACCAGATGGTATAAGCGCAAGAGTTCTTAAAATGTGCAGTGACCAGCTGTGTGGTATTATAACGCACATGTACAATATGAGCCTGAAGCTGGGGGTAGTACCTCAACTGTGGAAAACATCTTGCGTGGTACCAGTCCCAAAGAAACCCAACCCGATGGGCTACAATGACTACCGACCTGTAGCACTGACATCCCACCTGATGAAGGTCCTAGAGAGACTGGTCCTGACACACCTACGCCCCCTAGTGAGCTTCGCTCTGGACCCCCTCCAGTTTGCCTACCGGCCAGGCATTGGGGTAGATGATGCCATCATCCACCTTCTTCATAGAGCTCTCTCTCACCTGGAGAAACCCGGGAACACTGTGAGAATAATGTTCTTTGATTTCTCCAGTGCGTTCAACACCATTCAGCCAGGGCTACTGAGGGAGAAGCTGAACCTTGGTGGTGTGGACCATCACCTGTCCAACTGGATCCTAGACTACCTGACAAACCGCCCTCAGTATGTGAGAGCCCAGGACTGTGTGTCTGACACTGTGATCTGTAGTACGGGGGCACCTCAAGGTACAGTTCTTGCCCCATTCCTCTTCACACTGTACACTGCTGACTTCAGGCACAACTCATCCAGCTGTTACTTACAGAAGTACTCCGATGACTCTGCTATAGTCGGTCTTATCACTGATGGCGATGATAGGGAATACAGAGACTTAAACCGGGATTTTGTTGAATGGTGCCAGCAGAACCAGCTCAGGATTAATGCTGGGAAGACCAAGGAGATGGTGGTGGACTTTAGTAAACGGAGAGGTGCTCCGACCTCGGTGGAGATCCAAGGAACATGTATTGAGATAGTCAGGACCTATAAGTACCTGGGCGTGCTCCTCAATAATAAACTAGACTGGGCTGATCACCTGGAGGCGCTGCACAGAAAGGGCCACAGCAGACTCTACCTGCTCAGGAGGCTGAGGGCCTTCGGAGTCCGGGGGACACTTCTTAGGGCCTTCTTCAACTCTGTGGTTGCCTCAGCCATCTTTTTCGGTGTGGCCTGCTGGGGAAGCAGTATATCAACCAGGGACAGAAATAGACTTGACAGGCTGATCAGGAGGGCCAGCTCTGTCCTGGGGAGCCCCTTGGACCCAGTACAGGTGGTGGGTGACAGAAGGATACTGTCTGTGGTGACCTCCATGCGGGAGAACAAATCCCACCCCATGTATGGGACCCTGATGGGACTTGGCAGCACTGTAAGCGACCGTCTGCTTCACCCCAAGTGTGAGAAGGAGCGCTATCGCAGGTCCTTCCTTCCAACTGCGACCAGGCTGTATAATCTACATCAGACCAAACGAAGAGCACTCCGCACAGAGAACTAATGATTATGAGGATGACCATGAGGTCTTCCTCTTTCTCTTCTGTTTTTCCTTAGCTGCCATGGACTCCTAGTATATCTTCTCTTCTCAGCTTATCTATGTCTACGTCTGTAACATATTACTCTGTATTATCCTGTATCTGTATTACTATGCTGCTGTAACACGCTGAAATTTCCCCAAGGTGGGACTATTAAAGGATTATCTTATCTTATCTTATCTTATCTATCTCCAGTGGCATGACTACCGCCATAGCAGCAGAGGTAGCTGCCACAGGGCCCGAGACATTAGGGGCCCGATGACAGCCGCTACCGCTGCTATCATTATACTCGGGGGTCTTTTTGGACCCCCGAGTATAATGATCGGAGGCCTGGGAGAGGTAAGAAACATAAAAAACACAGTTACTTACCTCTCCACGATCCTGCCAGGCCTCCTTCCTAGTTGTCTGACGTCTCTGACGTCACATGAATCCAGCCTGCGTCCAGGGTCATGTGACATCCGACGTCATTGAAGAAGGACAACAGCGGAGGCCGACAGCGTAGGAGCTGGGGACAGGTAAGAAACAGTAGTTTTTTAAGCTTTTATTCCCCCAGGTCTCCGATTATTATACTCTGGGGTCTGAAAAGACCCCAGAGTATAATAATTGTTCATGGGTGTCCATAGTGGGACATAATAGTGTGTGCAGGGGCGACTATGGGGGATAATACTGTTTGCAGGGGCGACTATGGGGGATAATACTGTGTAGGGGCCACTATGGGGGATAATACTGTGTGCAGGGGCCACTATGGGGGATAATACTATGTGCAGGAGCCACTATGGGGGATAATACTGTGTGCAGGGGACACTATGGGGGATAATACTGTGTGCAGGGGACACTATGGGGGATAATACTGTGTGCAGGGGCCACTATGGGGGATAATACTGTGTGCAGGGGCCACTATGGGGGATAATACTGTGTGCAGGAGCCACTATGGGGGATAATACTGTGTGCAGGGGCCACTATGGGGGATAATACTGTGTGCAGGGGCCACAATGGGGGATAATACTGTGTGCAGGGGCCACTATGGGGGATAATACTGTGTGCAGGGGTCACTATGGGGGATAATACTGTGTGCAGGGGCCACTATGGGGTACAATACTGTGTGCAGGGGCCACTATGGGGGACAATACTATGTGCAGGAGCCACTATGGGACATAATACTGTGTGCAGGGGCCACTATGGGGGATAATACTGTGTGCAGGGGTCACTATGGGGGATAATACTGTGTGCAGGGGCCACTATGGGGTACAATACTGTGTGCAGGGGCCACTATGGGGGACAATACTATGTGCAGGAGCCACTATGGGGACATAATACTGTGTGCAGGGGCCACTATGGGACATAATACTGTGTGCAGGGGCCACTATGGGGGATAATACTGTGTGCAGGGGCCACTATGGGGGATAATACTGTGTGCAGGGGCCACTATGGGGACATAATACTGTGTGCAGGGGCCACTATGGGGGATAATAGAACGTGCAGGAATGCGTAGGAGGGGTCGGTTGAGGTCTTCGGCGTCGGTATCGGGAGGGGGGGGGCATGTCAAAAGTTCGCCACAGGGCCCCGCCATTCCTAGTTACGCCACTGTCTATCTCATAGCTATCTATCTTAACTATCTATGATAGATAGATAGAAGATAGATAGATTATCTATCTCATATCTATCTTCTATCTATCCATCAATCAATTTATCTATCTATCTCATAATCTATCTTCTATCTATCTATCTATCTATCTATCTATCTATCTATCTATCTCATCTATCCATTATAACAGTGGTCTTGTAAAAGCAATATCCACAATGAATATATATTACACACTATAGTGCTACATGTGAAGCGGTTACAAGTCCACTACACCGCATACGGCTAATAACCTGAGCTGCACAGACTGCAGCCAACATGCTGCTAAGAAGGCCTGACATCTCCAGAATGATAGATTGCTTCTAGCTTGCTTTTGTTACTTGGAGCCAATGCATCATTATGTAAAAGAGAGCTATAGAAAGCAGTGCTAATCCTGTAGACATGAGTTTCATACTCCGCCTTTGTACAATGTATACTAATACTAGCTGTATACTAAAGTAATGACCGTGGAAGACACACAATCCTTGCCATGTAGTAATAGCGGCCCGTTCTGCCTTATTGTTACTTACTGAGTCATGGAAAACCCTCATTGTTATTTTTTGTCCAGAAAGGAATTTGGACGCTTCATGATCCAGACTAATGACTCATGACTGATGGAAAGACAGCGGCCCACGGTGAGCGGCCCAATGTCATGTCCGCCCTCATAGTTCTATATTACATCAGCCATCAGCTGTCTAATGGTGTAAGTACATGTAATATACCCCGCCTCTGGGGGAGTTAGAAGGTCTCATAGAAGCCATCTTGTTGGATCTTCTCCCATATACACCATGTAGCTTCTTCTAACTGAACCCATGAGTAGAGGGGTCAGTTAGGAAAAAAGGTCATAAAAAATGAGACCCGGACAACCCCTTTAACTTGACCCTTTCAAAGCAAATTAAAGCAAATGTACAGTATATGATTATGGAGGCGGCCATCTTGCCTGAGCTTCTTCTCTGCTCTGTTTGCAGAATTTAGAGATATGCTTTACAACATAGTCATGTCCATAGTCAGCGATAACCTGGATGTGACTCATTGAGAACTATGGGCGAGTTTTCTAGATATCCTTTGTCAGGGCCGGCTCCAGGTTTTTATGGGCCCTTGGGCGACAGAGCCTCAGTGGGCCCCCTTGTAAAGGAGGCGGGGGAGTCGAGACACTGTGCGTCGCAGATGAAGCGAGTGACGTCATGCAGGAGTGTGGCGTCACCAATGCCATACCTCCCAATTTTTAAAGAGTAGAAAGAGGAGCAAAATGTGCGGCGCGCTCTTCGCGCCGCGGCAAATTTGGCTCCACCCACTTTTGTTGATTCCACCCATTCTCATTCATTTATCATGTGCTCCCACACAGTACAATCCTCCTACAGTCACCCGTAAATTATATGCCCCCCCTCCATCTCTCCCCCAGTTTCATATACACCCTTCCTTTGCCCCCAGTTTCATGTCCCCCCCTCCATCTCTGTCCCCAGTTTCATCACGTTCTCCCCCTTCATCTGCCCACAGTTTCATGTCCCCCGTCTCTGCCCCAGTGTCATGCTGTTCTCCTCCCCTTCATCTGCCCCAGTGTCATGCCGTTTCCCCCTCCCCTTCATTTGCCCCCCAGTTTCATTGGGCCCCCTCCATCTTTGTCCCCAGTTTCATGCCGTTCTCTCCCCACCACTTTCATGTTCTCCAGTGTCATGCCGTTCCCCCCCCTCCCCTTCATTTGCCCCCCAGTTTCATGGGCCCCCTTCATTATGTTCCACCTTTATATTTAATACAAAACAAACACTTACACTCACCTTCCATCACTCACCTTCCATCGATCCCCCGACGCTCCTCTCTCCAGTCACATACGCGATTAAAGCAGGAGCTGTGAGTTCAGCTCCTGCTTAGCTGCGGCCCGGCTTGCGTGTGTAGGCGTGATGACGTCATCGCGCCTACACACGCAAGCCGGGCCGGAGCTTTAAAGTAGGAGCTGAACTCACAGCTCCTGCTTTAATCGCGTATGTATTCCATCTCATCGGCGGACAGACGCCGATGAGCTGAAATCGTGACAGGCAAGTGCCGGGGGGCCCCCAGAGGCTCTGTGGGCCCCGGCACTTGCCCGACTATGCCGTGCGCTGACGCCGGCCCTGTCCTTTGTGCAGAGAGGAGGCGTATATATATATATATATATATATATATATATATATATATATATATATATATATATATATATACACACTGTGACATCATCTATTGCCGCTAGTACATACAATGATGGGTCAGTGGTGTTATCTATAGGGGTGTTCTCATCTATTGTAATCCTGTCTGTGATGTAAAATCTCTACTGTTGGTCTGTTATTTGGCTTAGTGGTGAAAGTAAAAATTGCAGGATATATAGTACTTTTTAAAATATAGATAGTAATATGGCAAATAAAATAAAACCCATCAATAATTCTTACAGATACCTCTCTTAAAAACTTGGAACGAAACAGGGCACACCTACAGTAATGGTACAGTATATGACAATGTCATCTTGTTCTGCCATACATAGATTTCTGTTTTCTGGGCCTCCAAAAATCCGGCAGTTCTAGATAAATTTCAAGGTTCATTACTCCAGCATATATAACCCATTTGACTGTATTCAGACACAGTGTATATACAGTATACATTTGATCCATAGGCTGTACAGTATCGCTGGACAGTCAGTTATTGATTCACAATGACTCATTAGCCATAAAAGTGGCGCAGGATCTGGGTCAGCAAGAATGGGATGTTACTACCATGGGATAAAGGACGCCTCTAGTCTTGAGAACACTGGTGACATCTAGTGATCAGTTAAAAGATTACACAATCTGTACTGAGTTATCATATCAGATACCAGTAAAATACAGTGCGAGCAGTGGTGTAACTACCGCCGTAGCAGCAGAGGCAGCTGCCACAGGGCCCTGGAGATTAGGGACCCGGTGACAGCCGCTCCCGCTGCGGTTTTATATTTTTTCTTAATAGTCCGTTATTGGCTGGAGTTACTCCAGCCGGTAACGGGCCCTATTTACTTATTACTTTACTTATCCTGGATCGGTAAGTGACAGCGCGAGTAAAATCAGTTTTCAGACCCCCGAGTAAAATGATCGGAGGCCCGGGAGAGGTAAGAAACATAAAAAAACACTGTTACTTATCTCTCCACGATCCGGGCAGGCTTCAGGCCTAGTTGTCTGACGTCTCATGACCCCGGCCTGCGTCCTGGTCATGTGAGGTCTGACGTAATTGAAGATGGACTACAGCGGAGGCTGACAGCGTAGGAGCCGGGAGATAGGTAACAGGTTTTTTTTATGTTTTTCTCCCCCTGGGTCTCCGATTATTACACTCTGTGGTCTTTCAGAATACTCATAATAATCGTTTATGGGTGTCCACAGTGGGGCATAATACTGTGTGCAGGGGCCACTATGGGGGATAATACTATGTGCAGGGGCCACTATGGGGGATAATACTGTGTGCAGGGTCCACTATGGGGGATAATACTGTGTACTGGGGCCACTAAGGAACATAATACTGTGTGCAGGGGCCACTATGGGCTATAATACTGTGTGCAGGGGCCACTATGGGGGATAATACTGTGTGCAGGGGCCACTATGGGCTATAATACTGTGTGCAGGGGCCACTATGGGCTATAATACTGTGTGCAGGGGCCACTATGGGGGATAATACTGTGTGCAGGGTCCACTATGGGGCATAATAGAGCGGGAAGGTATGCGTAGGAGGGGTCGGTCGAGGTCTTCGGCGTTGGTCGGGGGGGGCCTGTCACGGGATGGTTAGAGTCTATACTATAGGCAATGTGTAATATATATTTCATGTGGAATGTATTCTCTAACCTGTTGTATACATCAATGTGTAGTTGGCTGATTGGGGTCTAGTGTGTTAGCACATTGTATGCAAATACCTCTAACTAGTGAGGACAATGGGTAAAGATAATCTGATCCGTGTCTCCAAGAAGATGTTGGACGGTGCATTGTCCACAGGAGACAGGGAGTCTGCTCTCCTTGGTATAGGTGAGGGGGGGAAGAATCTGTGACTCAGCCCTTCCCACCCACAGATATAGGTGTAACAGTTTTAGTATATAGTTGTAGCTAGCAGTTAGTATGGGTTAGCCGGCCTGTGCACAGCTCTGCAGAGAGCCAGGATTTAGTTACAGGACCAAGGAACCAAAGCTATCATTGGATTGTGACTTCTGTGGACTTATTGTTATTACGGTTGATGTGACCGCCGCCGGCTACTAACTTTGTGGATTACAATAAATTGCTGTTGCCTCCCAACCTCTTGCGTCCCTGTTGATTCAAAATATCCTCCGGAGGAAAGACGTATACCTTCGCTCCGTGACAGGGCCCCATGTCAAAAAGTTCACCACAGGGCCCCGCCATTCCTAGTTAAGCCTCTGAGTGCGAGTTATACCCTGGCCCCTAATGCATGCTTCATATTGATAACCTAGGCTATAGTTACTGATGCAAAATTTAAAGAGGCCTCAAGTCGGCATGTTATGTACCGATGAACTGACACATAGAGATCTGAGACCTGGACCCTGTACAATTTAGCAGATCCCGGTCTCGGTAACTGCTATAGTGGACACGGTGCCGAAGCAGTCAGTGCCTATTCTAGTAGGGGTGGCATGATAGGAAGGGTATTGTGCTTGGGTTTGATAGGCAGGGCACTGTACAAATATGTCCATCCTTTATTTAACTTGAACTGGTATAAAATACTCCAAATTCTCAAAAAACTATTTTATATAATGTAGCATGATAGCAAAACCTGCAAAAACTGAAATTCACAATACAGCCTCTGGGTGGTCACAAAAAGACAAATATAGCATATCATTCTGTGACAGAATATCAGTAGACCAAGTTATTTTGAAATGCTGGTCTTTCTGTGTCACCTGTATGTAGACATGGCCGACCAAGAGGAATGATATTTTTGTTGTAATCCAAGAGGCTTTGGCTACAAGCACTTGAAGAGGGCGGATTAGATAGGGGGCTCATAGAAATTTGGAGTTACCCCTACATAGTACATCATCCATTATTACATGACTGTAAGAGTATACATTTTTTATAGAATTACTGTAACACATGGGTGCACAACTATCTCCATGTCACACAAGAAAACTTGAAAGTGTTATTCTTTTTGATATATTACAGTTTGTCATGAAGTGTATATACATTTTAGGACTCACAACTATCAAAATAATAGGAGCTCCATATTCCCCTATTGTGCCCTATATTATTCTGACAGTTATGATCTGGGAATGCAGATACTCACCTGTCCCGGCTCTCCGGTCTCCCCCATTGTTGTCCAGTCCAGCAGCACCTTGGGGCTTGATCTGGCGCACCGGTGATGTCCCAGCTCCTTTGCTTTGACTTCTGAGGCCACTGATTGATCTCAGAGGTCACGTGTGGTGAGGAACAAGCCCCTGGGCACAGCGGACCACACAGCGGCGAGGGTCACTGGAGAGCTGGGACAGATGAGCATCATCTTCATCATCATCAGATGGGCACCACCTTCCCCAAACTCCTGCCCCAGTACTAATAATATCCTGGACATCCCCTTTAATGAGTTATACAATATTCGATAAACACAGTCACTTTATGCCAAAAACAACGCCACACTTGTCCACAGGTTGCATGTGGTATTGCAGCTTGAATGGAACCAAGTGGAGTCATCAAAACCACACATGGACAGGGGTGTCACTATTTCTGTAAGAATAAAAAGAAGCCTTGTTTTTCTGTCCAACCTCCTCTAGGTAATGCAGCAAACACATTACCGTGCAGTAATATCAAAAAGTAACATAAACTTCTAAAGAAAAGTTTTAAGTAATGACATAATCCTCTCTTCTCTTAGTATCGCCAGGTCTTATCCAGCACCATGGACAGTTCTGCTTCTAGTCATCGCTTTTATTTCATCCCATCATTATTTTAGGATTAAGGGTGACAGACTAGATGGAGATGATACAGTCACGCACTAAGCCCCACAACTCATGACTAGTTACAGTCTCCGAAAGGCAGGATTCTGCAGCTTCCCTCGTCTTGCATTACCGAGAGAGGATGAGACGGGAGACTTAGAAACCAAGCTTCTTATCATATTCATGGAATATTACCACTTTTGTTCCTCTAAAATGAAATTCTCTAATAGAGAATTCTGTTTCTTCAGTTTCAATACAAATCAGCACATACAGGAGTAAAGTATTCGCCGTCACCTGTTAGCTCGCCACACAAAGCAGATTGACTGCACGTAGGCTGTATGTGACAGCTGTCTATTCACACTACACATTTACATACTGAGGAAAACGTCAGCTTCAATTGCCCACATAAAAGTACACAAATATTGAGAAAACTTCTTTCAACATAGTTTACATCTGAAAGATTATTACAGTATGTCACAATAGGAAACCAAATTCTGCCTGCGCCCCTCCTGATCGGGGCTATAATCCATACATGTAATACACACCAGGATTCGGGTTGAGCCGATCTTGAAATTTCAGGATCTTTTTTAACATCCGATTTTCGATCATTTTCCAGCTGATCCCGATCGCAAATCATGAAATTTGCTCGATCGCCGATCGGTATCCGATTTTTCCCGATCGCTCAACCCTATTCATGATACATGAATAGGGTTGAACTGATCTTGAGATAACCTCCGACCTCGATCCCGCCGGAAAAGATCGGGATCGGAATACCGATCGTGATCGTGAAATTTACTCGATCGCCGATCGGAATCCGATCTTTTCCGATCTGGATCGCTCAACCCTAACCAGTATACAATGGATGTATTGTCAATAATAACTGTATAGTCTCCAGCAACAGAATACTGATCACGGCATATCACTTTGTGATGGAATATCACCAAATCATGATGAAAAAACTGGTCATATTGATTCAAGCCAAGAAGAAAGTTAAAGGGGTTGTCCAGCTTCAGAGAAAAAATGTTATTGTTTATGTAATTAAACATTCTACAATTTTACAATATACTTTTTGAATCAAATCAGTCTTTGGTCATGTGATATACGGTCCATGGTCATGTGACACACAGGTGCACAGCTTGTTACTGTCACATGACAAATCAGACCTCTTTCTGGTAACGAGTTGTGCACTCTTATGTCCATCACATGACCATGGACTGCATATCACATGACCATGGACTGCATATCACATGACCATGGACTGTATATCATATGACCATGGACTGCATATCACATGACCATGGACTGATTCGTATCCACCAGCAGTAGGCACAATGAATAACAGCAAGCAAAGATCTAGAAAATCACAGGAATTGGTAAAGGAAGTATATGGGAAAATAGCAGAACTTTTCATTATACAAACAATAACATTTATTTGAAGAGACTGGACAACCCCTTTAAGAAAAGACATCTGTAAGATGAGAGAACCTGTGCTGGACCACTTTGTGATCTACCAATAGGTGCCAAAGCAGCCTCTCTCTCCTCCTTTTCTTGGACTGCAGCTTCTTTACTGCAGCGACTCTCCCTCACATATTCCTCTCCTGCTCCACATAGCTAAATCTGCTCTTCTATTTTACTTCAGCGCCCCTTAGCTGACACTGTTCTCATATTGATCTGCATATCATGTCTCCTTTAGCTGCAGATATCTTTCCTTTACCTGCATCTCCTCTCCCTCCTTTTCTACAGCTCATCTCACTCCTTAGTTGCAGCTTCTTTCTCTCTTTAGCTGCATCTCCTCTCGCTCCTTAGCTGCTGCTTCTCTTGCTTTTAAGCTGCAGATTCTCTCCCTCCTTTTCTGCAGCTTCTCTCGTTCCTAAGCTGTATCTCCTCTCCTTCCTTAGCGGCAGCTTCTCTTGCTCCTTAGCTGCAGATTCTCTCCCTCCTTTTCTGCATCTCCTCTCCCTCCTTAGCTGCAGCTCCTCTCCCTCCTTAGCTGCATCTCCTCTCCCTCCTTAGCTGCAGCTTTTCTCCCTCCTTAGCTGCAGCTCTTCTCCCTCCTTTTCTACAGCTCCTTTCACTCCTTAGTTGTAGCTTCTTTCTCTCCTTAGCGGCAGATTCTTTTGCTCCTTAGCTGCAGATTCTCTCCCTTCTTTTCTGTAGCTTCTTTTGCTCCTTAGCTGCATCTCCTCTCCCTCCTTAGCTGCAGCTTCTCTCGCTCCTTAGCTGCATCTCCTCTCCCTCCTTAGCTGCAGCTTCTCTCCCTCCTTAGCTGCATCTCCTCTCCCTCCTTAGCTGCATCTCCTCTCCCTCCTTAGCTGCAGCTTCTCTCCCTCCTTAGCTGCATCTCCTCTCCCTCCTTAGGTGCAGCTTCTCTCGCTCCTTAGCTGCATCTCCTCTCCTTCCTTAGCTGCATCTCCTCTCCTTCCTTAGCTGCAGCTTCTCTCGCTCCTTAGCTGCATCTCCTCTCCTTCCTTAGCTGCAGCTTCTCTCCCTCCTTAGCTGCATCTCCTCTCCTTCCTTAGCTGCAGCTTCTCTCCCTCCTTAGCTGCATCTCCTCTCCTTCCTTAGCTGCAGCTCCTCTCGCTCCTTAGCTGCATCTCCTCTTCTCAACTCTTTAGTTTAATATATCCAGCTTTTCACTCTTAATATAAGTCATCAATTGAAGATTTTCCAGGTTGGTCTGATACCTGGGTCTTCTATGATCTGCAGTTTGAAAATAATGCAGATTTTGGGTGAGAAAAAAACCCGGCACAGTCCTGCATTGTATAATGGCTGTGCTGGGTATCGCTGCTCGGCCCCAACTAACTTACTGCGTAACAGATGAATGTGATGCCATATGGCCTGAGAAGTTGAATTTGCCTCTCAGCGAGCACTGTAACTGCTTCAAAACAGCTGATCCGCAGGGGTGCCAGGTGTGGAACCCCCACTGATCTTCAATTGATGACCTATCCTAAGAACAGTCCTGGAAATCCCATTTAAAGGATTTCTTCACCGGTTTCACTGCAGCCATAAGGAATTCCCTCTCTCTTAACTTTGTTTCTCCTTAATAAGCACGTTCTTTTGGCCAGCATATTACAGAGGGGTTGGAGATCTCAAATATACTTTTTATAGCCCCCTCTGAAGTGGCTTTAAAGCCTCCATTATAAGGTTGCTCTATAACATCCAACCACCTATGTCCAGAATTAGCTGGATGTGCATTAACAATACAAATGTCAATAATAGATTTTTGCACAATAATATGTTCAGTACAATTAACTTGGGAACAATCCCAGATGGAATACAATAAGACTTTATATACATTGCAGGCTCAAAATACATACGGCAAGATGAGTAATCCCAGCACGAGGCAAGTCCTCAGGCAGAAGGAAATTATTTCATACTGAGTATATTAAGAAGTTACTTACCTAGAATAAAAAAAGAAATATACATTTAGTCATCAGAATAAAATACAGAAAATTCACCAGCCCACACCCGAGATACGGAAATACTTTATGTATCTATCTATCTATCTATCTATCTATCTATCTATCTATATATATATATCAATAGCTATAAATATCGCTTTATTTTTTATATAACTCAATAGCGGGTCTTCTATAATTCTGGATTAAAGGAACCCTTCCAGTATAACCAGGACACTAATATCTGTCAGACTCATTCACAAGTGAGCGGATACAGGTTACCCTTCCTTATCTTTCCTCATGACTCCCGCTGAGCGTCACGAGATATGGAAGTACGTTAAGTTGACAACAAATCGGATGGTTTGTATCAAGTAAAATCTCAAGTTAAAGGGGTTTCCTCAGAAAGTCATTTATGGCATATCCACATGATATGCCGTATATGTCTGATGGGTGTGGATTCCAGAAGTTGGACCTGCATCTATCATATAAATGAGTTGCCATGCCCTAATGCCCAACTACATACCCAACTGCAGCCTCGCTGTCAGCTATGGATGGGCTTTATGGAAACAGCGTTGCTCTTCATGAAAGTGAATGGGAGTTGTGGATACATTATAGCTCAGAGATACTCTGTTTCCGTAAAGCCGACCATAGCTGACAATCCTAAACACTGAAGTCACAGTCAGGTAAGCAGCAGGGCATGGAGGCTAGGGAGCTTATTTTAGAGATAGGTGCGGGTCGCAGAGGTAGGACCCAAATCTATCAGACATTTATAGCATATGGTGTAGATATGTCATAAATATCTTTTTTGGGAAAATTTCATTGAACATTTGTTGCATCATCTTAATGTTTACATCTATATCCAGTTTTACTACAGTACTCATACAGTAATGGGGAGAATTTACTATTTGATCTCCTCCAGGACACTGGTGTAGATGGGTGTAGATGTGGAACTTCTTTGATGCACGGCCTGTATTTCTGCTAAAAGTGATTCATTTTGACATTTCCTTGACTCCCTCCCCTCTTATGTGGGTCAGGAACACCTCAGCCCCCCATATTTACAGTAATTTACACCAAACAACTGGGTTATCCCACAAATCTACGCTAGTTGCTGACTGGCATAGACTATTTCTGGAACATGGGGCTTCCCATGGTTGAACTCAACGCATATTAACATATTAAGACCGGAACTTGAGAAATGTTACCAAAATTAACAAGGAGACCTCCTGACCTGGTGTCCAAAGGAGCAGCTCCACTTGGCACAGGTAAAGGAAAATACAATAAATATGGCAGTACATGTTACACTACAGAGCTGCCAGGACACCACCAGCCAGTGCGCGCCCTTCACTAATACCAATGGTTTCCAGTACAATGACTATACGGACTGGCTGGTTCCAGTCAATCACATGTGCTACATGTCTATGGATTGTATTGTACATGGCGTGTGGTTTTATATACAAAAGAGGCCTACCATATTGTAACCTGAGGCATCACTAAACCCTTGAAGTTGGCTCTACTAGTATGGACCCATATCTTTCAATTCCTATTGAAATTCGCAGTACTGTTACATGAGATCATCACTATAGTACAAAGGTAGCTTTGCCCCATGACTAGTATGGTCTTTGTTGGGTAGTGCCAGCCTTGGCGTTGTGTGACCCGTGCCTGTACCACTGGGCCTCATAACTTGGGAACCCAAAAGTAACAATTTAGACTTAAAACAAAGGACTGAAAATATTCCTTTTTCTATCGTATTCCAGATCTGGAGACTATTTTTAGTCTCATTTTTTTTTTAATAACTTTCAGAAGAGCAAGTAGATAAGACTCCATCAAAGAAGCCTTACAGAGCGCTATAACAACCGTCTCATATCTCTTCACCGTACGTATTTCCCTACCGTCAAATTATAATTTTATTTTCCTTAAGTCTTCCTGTCTCCGGAGTCTCTGCATCTAAATTTTACCCATTATCTCTCTAACCTTTCTCCATTCAACCCAGCCTGAAGTGACTCACCGCAAGCAGCCAAACCTATGGGGAATGACGGCTGCGCTATAATGATGCCAGACAAAGCGAGGAGGAAATACAACTAAACAGGCACGCTCAATTATTAGAGCAGAACACTGGCTCATGAAGATGGAGAGACGACGCAAAGAGGCTCTTATGTAGTATACTGCTGGAAGGAAGGAATAATTGACATATGTACGGTAATATATTAGACATATTGTACATTTGTCACTTTACCTTAAACATTCTGCTTTATTGTTAGGAATTCTATGGGATATCTAAAGATGTTTCTGAAGTACAAGGTCTGGCATCAGCAGATCACCTTAGGGTTGGCTTCAACAATGGTGGTGGTCATAGTGGTGGTCATAGTGGTATTGTCTGTATGTACAGTATATAGGTTCCCCATCGTGCATGAGATCTGCCATTATCGATTGGTTCCAAGGCGACTATTGCAAGTTCAAGCCCTTATAACTTATGACCATACCTCTATGGAAATTTAGTACCGTAATTGGTTCTCAGAACCCTAAAATGGCCCAAAAATATGAAAAAACTGAAGATTAATGAAATATGATAACTAATAGATATACAGCAAAAAAAGTCATACAAGGCTGCTGGAATCTGTAAATCACTTTATATCATGGTAACAGGAACTTTTTCAGGGTCCTATAAATTATATACAGTGCACCCGAAACATACCATTGAGTTGTTCTCTTCTGGTGTCCAAAGAAGCAGCTCAAGCCTGGTTCACATCTGCGTATGGTATTCCATTCCGGAAGTCCACTTGGGGACTTTATCTCTCCCCACAAAACTCGTGCAGACAGTGTGCGGAAAACACACAGACCCCATTATTGTCCTATGGGGTCCGTGTGATTTCATAAGCTCAACGCTTGTCAATGCGTTTGGTATTCCGTTTGGAGGTCCCAAGCGGACTCCAGGAACAGAATACTGAACGCAGATGTGAACCAGGCCTCATCCTGGCATAGGTAAAGAGAAATACAGAATATGACGTATAGAGCATGTAGGACACAATACTGCCATATACTGCAGAGGGGGCCTCTACTCAGCCAGTCACTGCATACACTGCACTAATACAGGGGTTTACCAGTGATTTGTTGCCATCTCCAGATAAGCATTGTATGTAAGTCCAGTTTCAAGCTACAATCCTCCAGAATAGACCATTGTATGATGAAAAAATTGTATCCTGAGGCCATTGCAACCCGAGGGACTGATGTACGATCTATCCCAAGGCTCAAGTATAAGCAGGTCTGCATTACTGCAGATCACTTTACTGCCAGCATAGCATCAACTATATAATCCAAAAAACATACAGATGTAGGAATCATGACCTCCGGCAGATTTTCAGTGTAGCGAGTCAACGTGTGTCTAGCCTCCGTTGTAACAGTCAGTCCATAGGTTTTTTTTTTTGTTTTTTTTTTAATTCAAAGTTTTTATTGCAAATTTTTATAACACACAAAAACAGTGAACATCAGGGCCAACCAGCGCCCAGAGATGTACAAAGACAATATACAAAAGCAAAATGACAAATAACAATTAAAAAAGAGAAAGCACCGAACAAAACGGAATCATCAGGGAGAATCCCTGGACAAACCAAGTAAGGCAAATGAAGGGATGAAAAGGGGGAAAAGAAAAAAAAAAAAAAAGTAACAAACCATGGCAGGAGAGTAGGAAAGAAAGAGGGGATAGAAAAGAGAGGAGGAGAAGAGAAAAAGAGAGAGAGGGAGAGAAAAAGAAAAAAAAAAAAAAAGGGGGGGGGGAGGGAGAATGGGAAGGGGGGGAGGGGGAGCGAGCAGAAGACAAACCCGAAAACCCACGTACCAGCGAGACCTGCAGATATAGTGAAGGTCGTCAGTTCTAAGAGAGAGGACCAGAACCCAGGAGCGTCCGATACTCTCCGGTACCCTGAAACTGGAACCAAGGATACCAGGTCGTGATGTAAGCATCAGTCGAGTCCTGCAGGAAAGAGGTAAGTTCTTCCATCCGCATAATCTCATTGACCTTGGAAATCCAGAGGGATAGAGGAGGGGCTTCTACACGCTTCCAGAAGAGCGGGATACACGCACGGGCAGCGATGACCAAGAAGCGAAGCAGAGAACGTTTATAAACTTTCACCGAGGACTCGCAATGATTGAGAAGAAACAGGGCCGGACCCAAGTGGTGGGGGGTATTGGTGAGTTGCAAGGTGACACGTTTGACTCCATCCCAAAAAGAGGACAGAGCAGGACAGGACCAGAAGATATGAAGCATGTCACCGTCTTCTTGACCACATCTCCAACACAAAGGAGACACCTGAGGGAAAATAGCGTGTAACCTCGTAGGGACCCTGTACCACCGTGACAAAAGTTTATAACTAGCCTCCTGGTAGCGGGAGCTGATCGAGGTGGAGTGGGAAAGGCGGAAAATTCGACGCCTCTGTTCCCGGGAAAGAGAAAGAGACAAGTCACCTTCCCATTTCAACAGAAATGGGGGCACAAAGTCATCCGGAGGCTCAATTAAGAGTCGATATGTGAGCGAGAGAGAATGACGAAGGGGGCCATCCCCAACCAAAATCCTCTCCAAGGACGTAGGTTCAGAGCGGAACTCCGAGGGGTCGGGAAGAGAAGCCAGGAAGTGACGGAGTTGCATCTCCCGCCACGCATCCAAAGGGGGCAAGTCAGGAGGGGCTCGGGGACCCGACGAAGTACGCCAGCCTGTATCACTGCGGAAGTGGCACACGCGGTGGATCCCTAGGCGACGCCAGTTACGGAAAACACGATCAACAAGTCCCGGAGAGAAGCCAGGGTTACCCAATACAGGGAAAAAGGATGAATTTCCGGGAAGGAAGGTGGACCAGATGAGATCTCTGGAGCAGACCCGAAGAGTCGGACCAATAGTGGGATGAGAGGAAACGGAAGAGAGAAAGGAAGAAGACAACCAGGGAGCCGCCTGCAAAGGGACCGTGGAAAACGCCTGTTCGATATACACCCAGGGTTTGGACGAACCGTGTCTGCACCAATCAACAACTCGCGTCAGGTGAGTGGCCAAATAATACGAATGCATGTCTGGGAGAGACAAACCGCCACAGTCCTTGGGGCGAAAAAGGAGGGCCTTGCCCACTCTGGCCGGTCTACCTGACCAAATGAAGTTCAGTTGAATAGATGTTAGGGACCGGAGAAAAGAAGTGGGGACATGGATGGGCAAAGCCTGCATGAGGTAGAGAAGACGCGGGAGAATATTCATCTTAAAAATGGCGCATCTCCCGAACCAAGTAAAAGCATTCAGAGACCACCTGGAACAATCAGCCCGGATGGAGGTAAGTAATGGGGGAAAATTGCAACTAAACAAATCTTTTGGGTCTGGAGTAAGGTAGATCCCCAAGTATTTAAGGGAGGAAGGCGCCCAACGGAAAGGAAGAGAGCGACTCAAGGAATCAACCTGATGGGTGGGGAGAGAGACGTTGAGAATCTCAGACTTTGAGAAGTTTATTTTGAAATTGGACAGCACCGAGTACTCCTGGAAAGCAGACATTAAGGCCGGCAAAGAGAGAAGAGGAGAGGAAAGAAAGAACAATAAATCGTCCGCATAAGCTGCCACCTTATAGATCAGTGAGGAATGAGCAACACCTGAAATCTGCGGGTTAGCCCTGACCTGCCGAAGGAAGGGTTCTAGAGTCAGAACAAAAATAAGGGGCGACAGGGGGCAGCCCTGCCTGGTGCCATTAAGTATGGGAAAAGGTTCGGAAAGTAACCCATTCACTCTGACCATGGCCGAAGGGGAAGAGTACAAGGCCAGGATCCACTTCATCATACGATCCCGAAGGCCGATATGGAGCAAGGTTTCCTCCATAAAGCCCCAGTTGACCCTATCGAAGGCCTTCTCGGCGTCCGTGGAAAGAAGCACAAGAGGAGAGTTCGACAGTCCATAGGTTATTAGTACAGCTGCTTTCTGCACTGTTGAGTTGAGCGCTGCATGTGCGTCTTTCTTTGCGTTTTTGCTTTTTATGACATCTAGAATGCTATAACAACATTTTACAGGACTGACACTCGCTTCACACTAGTATCATGGGCTGAAAACAGAACAACAACAAAAAGCAAAAAAAATAGACAGTATATTTTAGTTTTTTTATTTTAATGGACCCTATCGGAACAGACATCTAACATTAGTGTCTACGTATCCTTAAGGAATGTTCACAAGACAGAACTTGCCACGGATTCCATCCAGAATCCGCCTCCTATTGTTTTCAATGGGTGGCAGAGATTGCAGCAGGATGCGGAAAAAAGATGTGTCCTGCTCAATCTTGACGCAGATTCCACAAATGATTCATCCATGGAGTCCGCGACTTGAGACTCCCTGCTGATTAGACCCATTCATCTGCCGCGATGGAATGCCGACGCCCTGCATCAGTATCTGATCGGGACCGACCATGGGTGAAAACGCTGGTGGCAGAAAATGAAGAGGAACTCCTCCTCATTGTCCGCCGTGTGACCATACCCTAGTAGTAAAGTTGCTTTTCCATCATTTGTATTATGGGGACTTAGTATCACCTTTGGTAGTAATAGCAATAGTTTGACTTAGAGGTTGTAACAGGGGGCTAGAGGTACAAACACTGGCGCTAGGTTCAGACTAGCATTCGGGTCGCTGTCCTTCGGGTGCGCATGGGGACCCAAAAGATGGAGACCCTGTCTACTTAAAGTGGTTACCGTACATGCAGAACCCATAGACTATAATGGGTCCACTGGGTTTCTGCTACTTAAAATCAAATGACCAAAAAACACATAATACATTAATATTGCAAACAGTGCGGACAATAAGACTATATTCACACTTGCATTGGAGTTCTCTGTTGCAGAATCCACTTAAAATTGGCGGAGAGAAAAGTTTTCTGTATATGGTAATAGCAGTATGCTTTAAAGAAACAAATTATGGTGTTTGTATGGTAAGGAGTCTTGGACGGCCGAGCGGTACAAAAAGTTCCGCTCTTATTCAAGTAGCGCAACCCCTACCAATAGAGATGAGCGAACACTGTTCGGATCAGCCGATCCGAACAGCACGCACCCATAGAAATGAATGGAAGCACCTGTGACGCTGACTTTGCCGGCGGCCGGCATCACAGGTGCTTCCATTCATTTCTATGGGTGCGTGCTGTTCGGATCGGCTGATCCGAACAGTGTTCGCTCATCTCTACCTACCATACCATGGACGGCGCTGCTTGAATATGACTGGTACTCCAAACATCCGGTGTCTTGTAAGGTATTTTTGGAAAATAGCAGCAAGGTAAGTCCTGCAATGTGTTCCTAAGTACTATATAGATTTAGTATGCCGGAATATCAAGACAGATCCCTAAACCTATTAGTGAGTCCGCATCACTTTTTATTATGGGATTATGCCATTATTTCATCAGTGAAATTGTTCTTACTGGAACCGTAAAAATCCCAATGACTGGCAGAGCGTTGCGCCATTCCTTTACTACAGTATAATGTTACGTCTTCCAAGAAGTCAAACAAAAGGTTCTTAAGGAACGAAACAAAATACAACAATGTCCTTTAGTCTGAGACCTGAAGATCTTAGGTCACCTAAAAGGTGTTAGTAATACCATAGTATTGTACATTGAAAGAAGAAATCAGCTCTTATTGCTCCAAAGGTCCAGCTGAAGACAACCCCATGTGGAGGGGGCTTTGGAGCCAATCACTATGCCGTAGAATCTACCGACTAGACCTTACCGATGAAATACTTCTTACAATGCACACGATAAGAAACACAACTTCTGTATAGGGTGTGGACCATCAGAGTCAGTTCATTTGGTGGGCTCAATGAACCAAAGTCTGCCCTGCAGACACAGGAAGTAATGGCCAATGGAAGTCTAAGCATGTAAATCCAGATAAGCTGGTCTTATAGAGGGGTATATAATGTTTTATATCTATGAAAATAGAAATCAATATAAAATGTACATTACAGAATACTGAACATTTTCATGTGTTATTTCTATTCCATTCAACCAACTTTGTGTCTTTCTTATATTGATGATACTTCACCGGTTTCATTCTTGAAGTAAGAACAATCGGCAACATTACTAAAACCATCCTCTGGTTCATATATATAAAAAATTGCAATAAATACATAATACATTGTTTAAAGAGGACCTTTCACCACCTCCAACAAGATCTTAACATCATTTAAGAGTCACAGCTCCACTGATTCTAGCACAGTTGGAATTTTTTCTTTAGCCCCCTCCATTCCTGAACAATCAATGCTGTTAGTTTTGGTGCCTGATATGCTATTTAGTCTCTGTACTGTCAGGAGGGCGGTTTCAGGCAGACAAGGGGTGTCATTCTGAGCTCTGACACTAGCTGCCTCTGATTGGAGCTCTGGATCACGCCCCCTACCTGACTCCGCCCCTGTGACATCACAGAGCTTATATAGACCAAAACTAACTGCACTTGTTACTCAGGAACTTTAAAGGGGCTCTATCAGCAAAATCATGCTGATAGAGCCCCACATATGTGTGAATAGCCTTTAAAAAGGCTATTCAGGCATTGTAAATGTTATATTAAACTACCCCCCCCCCCCCCCCCGGTTTTAAAATAAAACCCTAAAACAGAATGTGATAAACTTACCGAACGTGCACGCTGGGCGGGCATTCAGGGTGCGCCTTCTTCTTCATCCACGCCTCCTCTTCCTCCGATGTCCTTGGGTCCCGTCTTCCTCTGGCGCTCACGAACTGACTGCTAAAAAAAATGGCCAGGGCGCATGCGCAGTAGCCGTAGTAGAAGCAGCATGCTACTGCGCATGCGTCCAGGCCATTTTTTTTTAGCAAATGTCAGTTCGCGAGTGCCGAAGGAGGACGGGACCGGAGGAAGAGGAGGCGTGGATGAAGAAGACGGCGCACCCTGAATGCCCGCCCCCGTGCACGTTCGGTAAGTTTATCACATTCTGTTTTAGGGTTTTATTTTAAAACGGGGGGGGGGGGGGGTAGTTTAATATAACAATTATGGTGCCTGAATAGCCTTTTTAAAGGCTATTCACGCATATGTGGGGCTCTATCAGCATGATTTTGCTGATAGAGCCCCTTTAAGGGCTAGAGAGAAAATTCCAACTGTGCTGGAATCTGTGGAGTGGCTCCTATTAATAGATATTAAGAACTAGAATTTCTGGAGGTGGTGAAAGGTCCTCTTTAAATACCTAAAAAAAAAATAATCTATGGGCAAGGGGAGTGTCTTAGACTACTAAAGAACAATGCACATGAGTAGTCTGAGAAGCAGACACAGGATTAAAGGGAGGACTCAAAATGGGAATATCTGCACCAAAAAAGATATTCTAGCTAAAAATTTTGGGTTAGCTCTGAAGTTGTGAGCTGCATGGTGACTATAAATGTGCACTAACAGAGCTTATATGTCAATTATATGACATCATGGCTGGGGTTCTTACAATAAGACATAGGTGGCCGTAGATCTTCATTCTGCATTAATAATGATAAAGATCCATTGCACATATGAATAACTTTTTGACTGTATGTCTTGAGGAATGTGTCTTTTAATGGGAATACCCCTTTATATAAAATCTTTGAACCCATGGGTTAAAATGCGCAGCTTTTAATAAAGAATAACACATTATTAGAAGTGTAAAACAAGTGAGCTCTAATAAATACCAAGTTACTGAAACACCCGAAAACTCGAGAAACTATAATTACCAGAAGTGTCTCTCGGGACTCCTCGATGGCGGCGAATACATTACAGAAATGGGGATCATTTAACAGTAAAAAAATAAAAAGCCAGAAAACCGCCTAATGATCTCCGCGATCGCTCCCATATGTCCTATTTCTGCTGTAAAAAATATCTTTAAATATTTCTCGGTTCCGGCTCATTTCACAAGAGAAACAAAAGGCTATTGATGAAATGTGAAACACATCAGAACAGCTTGAGGAACCTTCCCATACAAGCCGCATTGAAGAGATCTTTAGGCCTTAAATGGCTTGCGGAGAAACAGCAACATCATTATTAATCCGCTACCAGCTGCCGAGACCGAACCTCATGGCTTATTAGGAAGAAAATGGCACCAAAAACAGACGCTACCATCCATAGCATCCACCGTACCTGCTGAAAAGTGGTCATACGGCATTGTAGAGCTGCTGTAAGTTACCGCTGTTACTGCCAAAAGAGTAAGTACAGGGGTAAGAAAGCAAAAAAAGTAAATTATTGTAGTATGAGTGGTATCATAGGACAAGGACTGACACTGCTAGTAGGCCTCATGTGCAGCCTAGCCTGAAACATATTACAAAAGCTTTACCTAATTAAAGGGATTGTGTCCTAATGGACATGTATCTCCTATTCACAGGATAAGGGATCATTGCCTGATCGTTGGGGGATGTGTCTCCCAGCGATTAGGAGAATGGAAAACCAAAATTCCCCCTAAAGCCTGCTTGTGAATGGAGCACCAGTGTGCTTGTGCAACCAACGTTCCATACACTTCTATGGGGCTGTGGGTGCTGCTGGAGATTACAGTCCCAGCAGCCACATAGAAGTGAATAGAGCGCCGATTATGCACACTGACGCTCCATTCACAAGGAGGCTTTAGGAGGACTTTTAGACCGCCCCCTTGACTACAAACCTATACATCAGGCTCCTTCTGCTCTATAACATGTACTTTGCAGACTGAACAACACCTTTCACATGGGCCCTGTTGTCACCAGGAACGCAGAACCAAAGTGCCATAGTTTATACTGTTGGTAGAGGTGCATGTTTGCATGTGATGATATGGCCCTTTCAGGCTGGTGCTCTGTGAGGTCCCAGGGGGTCTGGACCCAAAAGTCCTATAAGTAATTATCACTTCCCCTCCACATTCCTCTAGGCAGGTCATTAATCAGCATTGCAGGAAAATAGATGCGGGTGAAGTGGAGGAGATGCCCAGGAGCGTAACTATAAGTTATTGGAATTCACAGGAGTCATGGAAGAGTCACCCAACTGTAAAAGTACATGCAGTAACATACCTACACATAAAGATAGATGGATTGTAGTGTCATATATCAGGTCTATCACACAAAAGGGAACTCAGAAAACAGAGCTACATGGCAACATATTTTACAAAATGGAATCTTTCTACGTCTCGATGACCCCTTTACTAATACCCACAGGGTCATAATAAGAAACCAAGGGGCTACACAGCAAAACTGGCAACCGCTCCCGACCCTATGAGGAGTAGTTTCAGAAATAAATTCATAAAGAGCTTCTTATTTTGCTATTCTTAATCAGACAGAATGCACACAGTGATGTCACAGTACAGGGATCATACACACAGTGATGTCACAGTACAGGATAATATACACAGTGATGTCATGGTACAGGCAGAATATACACAGTGATGTCATTGTACAGGCAGAATGCACACAGTGATGTCATGGTACAGTCAGAAGGCACACAGTGATGTTACAGTTCAGACAATGTACATAGTGATATCACAGTACAAGGAGAATATACAGAAAGATGTCACAATACAGACATAATGTACACAGTGATGTCACAGTACAGGCATAATATACACCATGATATTATAGCAAATTAGAAAAAACATGTAATATGTGACGTGCATAAGAAACGCTGCAGGAGATTAATAGAACACACAGCGGAGGGAGCCACAGGGCAACATAATAACACTGAGAATTGGACTGAATTACATTCTTCACACCACCTTCCACTGACCGTAGCCATCACTAGTTGTATATTATGCCTGTTAGAAAGACACCCCCGGAGCCATCAGCAAAGGGGGACATGGCTTTGGGATGGGGGAACCAATAACTCCTGCAGTTTCTTCTTTGTGCAGTACAGTAGGTGTGTAGATTTATACAGACTGGTTCAGCTTTAAGAGTATATTGGTGTATACTAAGCTTTAGGAGTATATATTATTATTTTACTTCTGTGAGTTTAATAAAGCTGTGGCCATTTTGACACCCAAAATAAAGTGTTTTGTGCAATTATTCCAAACTCAATATTTACTGTAGTTTGGGTGGTTTTAGGAAGGAGTGAGGGACATCCCATATCCAAAAGTCAAGGGGTCCCCTTCATTCTTGGCCCCTTAACTGTTAATATAGTCACAGATTTATAAGAGATACCTGCTCATATTCTGAAGGGACCCTGAAACACAAAGTACAGTACAATCTGTCGGCTTCAATATTCCCCTGCACTTGTCTTGATAAATGTCCCACACTGAGTATATTATATATATATATACAGTATATATCTACACACAGGATACAAGCTACACTCGGGATTCATGATGGCAGTAACATTACCAGCACACTATAAACCCTAGTACAGCTGGAAAATAATCCATCACCCCACAAGCGACCTGCAATCCAAACATTTGTGATATTAGTGATGTACGACGCGCCGAGAGCACATTAAGTCACTTTGGGTAATATTGCTGTCAAACAGTTAGCGCCCCTGTGATTCTGAGCTTGCCTGCTCTCTATAACACAAAATTGATGGCGTTTTCTCCGTATAATAGTTTTCTTCAATCCTACAGAATCCTCCATACAATCCTCAATGCGTGAACACAGTCAGTAGCTGCCACCTATATCCTGCCGCTGAATAGACTGGTCTTTAGCATGCCGCCATAATCACCGGTAGTCAGATGTTTACCTGGGGGGTGGGGGGCACTTTATGAGTCAGGAGAATAGAAATAACAATGAGCGATACATGTGTAGAATTGTGGCATATTAAAGTGAATTACAGAGAACGTTCTACCCTGTTTAATGCTTTACTGTATGGCTGAATTACTAGCTATGTACATTATATATTACAGCGGGTCGGCACATTATTGCAGCCAGAACAACGCAGACTGGAAAGAAAATAATTCATCATAATACTCAAATAATTGGGCATCCAAGGGTCCAGAATAACCCTTCAAAGTAGGGGTTTAGCAGAAAACTTTTTGATGGTCAAGAACCATTTAAGGTCAGCAATATGGTGGCTCAGTGGTTAGCACTGCAGCCATACAGCGCTGGAGTTCTGGGTTCGAATCCTGCCAAGGATCATCTGCAAGGAGTTTGTATGTTCTCCCCGTGTTTGCGTGGGTTTCCTCCCACATTCCAAATTCATACTAATAGGGGGGGAATCTTTAAGGTCAGCTTTAGATGTACGGATGGGAGATGTGACTCTGTAGGAGTGGGAGAGTGGGACAAACTCCAGAGGGGCCCAAGGTAAAAGTAACATTAAAAAGACAAAAAAAGCAAAAAAAAACAAAACCAAAACATACTGTTTGGTTGTATGCTGTGCATTAGTCCCTGGAGCCCCAAGTAAGGGCTAATCTTACTAAGAAGATGTGGGTAGGTGAGGCCACGTATCCTGAAGCCAGCCACAGACATGAATGTAGAGTGAATGCAGACAGCTGTACACTTACACACGTCTGCTGGACTTAGGTCAGCAGAATACTCTGAGACTGCATACTGTTATATCTGGATTTACATACAGAGATAACAGGGCCAGGTGTTAAGTGCTGTTTCAGGCCATATCACTTTGCAGAACTGTCAGAAGGCGCCATTAGCCACCAATCATGGTGAAGAGAACAGAGGTGGCCAGGAACAGGGACTGATCACCAGCCCAGCCACTGCTGCTAGATAGCAGAGGTGGCCTGGAACCTGAAACCTAGGTAATGAGCTGTAAAGCTTGAGGATACCTATTTCCCCAGTATCTGGTGAACAGAACAAAATAGATGAAGCAATATATTAGATAAAACACTTCAGTTGTCTCAAAATAATGTATTACCAATTTTATTTATTAAAATCAAATAGTGACATTTTTCTAATCTGATTTTATCTACTGTTTTTTTTGCAGTTCTGTTTTTTGTACATGAATTTGGAGGCGGCCATCTTGCCTGAGCTTCTCCCCCTACTCTGTTAGCAGCCTTTAGTGATATGCTTTGTAACACAGTCATGGGCATGGGCAGAAACAGAATGGAGCCAACTCATTGAGGTCTACAAGAGACATGATCCGTAGATAAGCTGTGAGATCATCTATTGTCAGTATTAGATGTGATGATTATTGTTACATGGGACTATCATTAGAGCCGTTATCTTCCTTTGTTATCTCTATAGAGCTCTTATTTTCTATTGTTATGGTATGTGTCTTGTCTGTCATGTAAAGAAAACCTCTACAGAATTGGCAATTGTCAGGCTATTATTAGGCTTAGTAGCAAGAGTTAAAATTGCAGGATATACTTTAAATTAGATTAAATTATATGTGATATAATTGAAGCCAATTCCCTTTGCACAGTTTGGTATTAGTATTATTTGATACCATTCTTTTGCTTAGAAAAATTATAATTTCACAGATATTATAAAAGATTTAGAAGAACAAAGACAAATTGTAGAAAAAGCTGATACAATAGCTGGAGATCTGGGAACTGTATATTTCATGTGGAGCACGTCCACAGCGTCACACTCCTACAATCCATCTCGTGGAAAGCTATTGTGTATTTACCGCTTATGATCACCCTGACACTGTGTTTACAAGGTCTAATCGGGGAACAATTGGCGGAAGCGGCACATACTGTATACAGATCATTGTGTAGCGTTATAAACATATATTGTCTCATACAGGCAGCATCCACTCTGACACTACTTACAAGGGCAGTCGCAAATTCAAAGAAAATTCATGTTTGGTTAAATCTGAGGTTTTTGTACAGGAGCTGGGTGTGATTTTATAACATCTTGTCAGCACAACTACAGTATAAAGAAGAGGTCTCAAATTATGAGATTCAAGCAAACTAAGGGGTGTTTATTCAATCTTTCCAAAGAGTACAGAAAAGGTCCAAAATATATTAATAAAAAATATTATAATATAGAAAAATATGGATTTCCTCCAGAAACAGTGCCACACTTGTTCATGGGTTGTGTGCAGTATTGCAGGACAGGCCCTTTCTCTCGAATGGGATGGAGCTTCCTGTAATATGGATGATCAAAATCTTTAGAAAATACTTCCATCATTTTCTTACTGGATACCAAAACTACATCTAAGTCAACCGTGCACCAGACCGACTTCTAGAATTCGTCCACACCTTGCCAATGCCACTTTCACATTTATAAAATGTGGGACTTTTCTATAAAATGGGACTATATAGTGGTGCATTGTAATAATCAGCATATTTTAGGGGTGAGATACACTTCTGGTCTCATACAAGGTACATTATACAATTAGCATTAAGGATTCAGGGAGAAAAACAGACAGATATGTTTTCCTGGGCTATTTTTTGGGGGGAGAAATCTGAATATGATTCAAAAAGTGCTATTTTCTCACAGACTTTGGAAACATTTGCCACCATTTTTTATTGTTGCAATGCACTTAATATGAAAGAAGGGAGGATCTTTACAGATCTATTTGTTTCCAAGGTAACAGACTACAAAGAAACCCTGTGTAGTCCTGAAGCCATACTTTTCCAGAATAAACCTGCTTTTTTTTTGTTATTAACCTAGCGAATATAATGGGAAGAGAGTCTGACTGTACAGGGCATGTTTGTAGGATATTGCTATCAGTATAAGGCTTGTTCACATCTCCTTTTGTATTCCGTCCGGAGAGAGTCCGCATGGAGACCCCCGAACGGAATACAAACGCAATTGCAAGCGTTGTGCTGTAAAAGCACACGGACCCCATAGACTATAATGGGGTCCGTGTGCTTGCCGCACACTGCCAGCACAAATCATTCAGCAGATGTGAACAGGGCATAAGTCTACACAGGAGCCTTAGATACAAAATATTAAGAAACTAATATAAAAAATTAATCAGCCTTTCATTTAAAGGGGTTATCTACTTTCTAATATCGAAAGATTATCCTTAGGATGGGGAATCAATATTGTATCTGTGTAACCTGGCATGTAAGTATTAGCGGGAGCCGCTCTGCCCTGGAGCAGATGATCTGCAGAGGTTCTGGGTGTCGGACCTTCACAGATCTAATATTGATGGCCTATCCTAAGGATAGGCCATGTATATTAGAAAGTGTATAACGTCTTCAAGATACACTGGTAAAATAAAGAAATGGTTGTTATAGTGAAAATACACTAGTCTGTAATGACATATGTGAACCAGGTAATGTATATCTATTATACTGCATAATACTGATTACAGCTAATATAAACTCATAGCTGTATCCTTATATATATACATAGGAGACACAGAGGTCAGAGGGCTTGTTTGGTAGACTGGTCCAGCAATTTTTTAATAAATACAATCATATAACTGAAGCTGAATGAGCCATTATTTTTATATCCTTTATTTTAGAACACATCTATCTATCTATCTATCTATCTATCTATCTATCTATCTATCCATCCATCCATTCATCCGTTATTACCATACATAACCTGGAGTGGAAGGTACTGCTCCCTTAGCTCTTATCTCCTATACTTGAGATGCATTAATAGATCTCTATATACCATGCATAGCCCTTGGATGAGATACAAGTAAACAATCCACCCACACAGCCCTCTTTACGATCCGTGCACAGGGTCAGATAATATATCGCTAACATCTGCTTTTGATCCTATTATAACATAATGTGCAGGATTATAAAATTACATTTAGGCTGAGGCCCTATATTGCAGAAATGCTGCTTTTTTGCTAATTTTGCTGCATTTTCTTTTAGCCAAATGTGGTAGTGGCTAGAGAAGGAATCGGAAATATATAGGAAACTTATACTTATCATTTATAGTCAATCCACTCCCATCTTAAAGAGCCCTTAAAGAGTTTGTCCAGGCTAAAATTTTGTTCCATGTTAAGGTGGCCATGTATCTGTATCGGTAATAGTTGTCACCTGATTAATCCCAATTTACCCCATACACTAATCCACACTCGGCTGAGTTGGGTGTGCCTGTGTTGTAAATGGGAGAAGGGAATAAGCCTCTATAGCAGTGGCTTATCTGCACTTAGAATAGAGAGATCAGACATGTAATGTACAACATGCTCAGTTTGTCCTTCTATCCCCGATATCATCTGTTGAAGGAAGATTGAGGCGTATTTTAGCTTGCTAAAAGGTCTGTACAGTTTGCTTGTGGTTTAAGATGGCTTCCAAAAATAGCCCCCTACAGTATACTATGTGTGATCCACCATGGTCCTTCCTGGTGCACTCCTCATCACATTGGACCACCTGATCATCACACATACCACAATGATGAGATTATGGGGCGTCCAATACATGCCATTACAATAACATGAAGCAGAATAGGACCTTCTCTATAATCATCCGTATTATGGGAACATAATGGGTCCAGAAGCCCCATAGACAGAATACATTTGGATGTCACTCCAAGTATCACATGACTACGTTCCACTGCAAACTTGACCTCACAATGAAAGCACATTCAGTCGTGTGCATGGGGTCCAACACAGCCCTGTTCACATGGCACATCACCAATAATATAATATTTGTTGTAGCAGGATATTATGGACAGAGTAACTACCATGAGCTGTACATTGCTAAACAGCAACTTAAACGGGCATTCCCATCACTGGGGTGAGCCACCTTTGTATGATTAGTGCGGCCCTGATCTCAGCGATCCCTGGGGTTGCAGTTCTGGTGCACACATTCGTCTAGATGGAAATGAAAAGGGACAACGTGCCACTCTTGTCTATGGTCTGTGACTGGTATTGCAGCTACTCACAAGTGGATGTACAGGTGTTTCCTTCCTTTCGTCTTGGTTGGACATGTCTAGATATGTGTACCGCAGGATCAACAGCTTTTCAAGACAATATTGTTTTGTGATATTATGTCACGGTGGTTGTTCTGTGCATTGCAACTATACAAAGGTTTTGTTAGCATGTTGCAATATAGTATTCAATAGGTTTTGTGAGAAAATGGAGTCTTAAACTAAATAGGAGCTGTCACAATCTCTGTACAACCCTGTTAGCTCACAGAAGACATTATTTAATGGTAGTAAAAAGGCATAAAGTCCACAAGTCCTATGGCAACGCCTTCACTTGTTTTTTTACTGAATCCCATACAATACACGGAGTATCTTCCAAAACACGTTACATAATTATTACAGCATTGAATACAGGAAGTCCATTCATGCCAAGCCCAGATTGCCTTGACAAAGGGTAAGGCTGCATCCATAGAAACCGGGTATCTATAGCAGCAATGTATACATTGGCATCATACAAAACCCGCACTGTCGCCGATCCTACCCACAGTGACTGGCGGTGTCCTTGGCACTCTACACTCTTATTGAAACCTTGCTGTCACTTAGAAACAGAAGGATATAATTTCTCTTTAACTGTACAAAGAGTTTAGACATATAACTCAAGGGAACGCAATTAGTCACATACTATATCTAAACAAAGTAAGAAAGCGCCCACACACTGCTAGAACTATGCCGCAATTATACATCTTCATCTATAATTTAGCTGCAAAATGGCAACTATACTCCCAGATAACAATGCAGAAATTTATAAAGACGGAGCAAAGAGGAATTTTATTTTTTATATAACAAGTAATAGTGCACCATATCGTGCTTGGATTTTGCATAAATTGTTGCAAATAACAACATAAAACCAACACATATGGATACACTCTATGGCGGCATGTACATGACTGTGCGCTCTCAGTATGCTGTCCGTCTTCTTAATAGATAACATGCTGAGGCTAGGCTCACACTAGCATTCGGGTTTCCGTTCTTCGGGTCTGCTTACCCAAGGAAACCCATAGACCCTATAGACTATAATGGGGTCCTCTAGGTTTCTGCCTAAAATCGGCAAAGAGAAAACTTTTCTCTCTGCATATTTTCAAACAGAAAGAAGACACCAAGCGACCATATAGTGTAGACCCATATGATAATCCAAATTAGTTGATAAAATGAATAGGTATGTAAGACCAGTTGGCCTCTCACCTGTTGGGGTTGTGAAAATGACACAACCACATGTATATACGTAAGACCCAAGTGGAGGTGGCAGCAAATCCCACTAACGGCACCGGACACCAGCACGTGAATGGGTGGAAAGTAGACAATGACCCCAAATGTAAGATCAGGATTGCACTCTCTGGTCAATGAGGATGGACAAGTAGTAGCAGAAAAAACGTACACTTTATTGGACTACAGCACAATCCTGAACTTACATTTGAGGTCATTGTCTCTGCATATTTTAAGCGGAATGGGGGATGGAGTTCCCAGTCACATAACACTAGTGTATCCGTAGCCTGGCCCATTCTTTTCTTATGGCCTCCTATACATAACTGCATATTACTACAGGTCTGTATGGGGGTTGTAAGTCTGGATGTAATGCCTCCAGGAGCTCCTTAGAAATGAATGGAACAAAATGGACATGCTCAACGTTTCTCCATTCATGCAGAAAAGAAGACGACTCCCACTCTCCAGGTCTTTGGGGTCCAATTGCTGTGGGTATAAGTTAAGTGGTTATAGTGGAACAACGCCTCAACAACTGTAAGAAAAATTATTAGTAATGAGTGCTAAGGGTTAAGGGTGAGACCAAATTGTGCTTGTTTGATTTGTATGGCTGGTAGTAAGCCACGCGTATAGTTAGGTTAACCTACTGTTTAGTTAGTTGTTCAGACGAGCAGGTATTTATTTTGTTTTTGCCTAAGTTAAAGAGGTATTCCCATGTACATAATCATATCTACATTTGTTACACTGTATATATTTTAACACACACTTGTTACACTGTACTGTATATACTTTAACCCACATTTGTTACACATATATTATAACACACTTGTTACACGGTATATATTGTAACCCACATTTGTTATGCTGTATATATTTTAAAACACACTTGTTACATGGTATATATTGTAACACACACTTGTTACTCTGTATATAGTAACAAACACTTGTTACACTGTATATATAGTAACACACTTGTTACACTGTATATATTGTAATACACACTTCTTACACTGTATATATTGTAACTCACACTTGTTACACTGTATATTCTGTAACCTGCATTTAATAAGCTGTATACACTGTAACCTGCAATTGTTAAGCTGTATATATTGTAACCCACACTTGCTAAAGGACACCTCTAGTCATATTTGACTGTGGTGATGGTGAAGTTAGTGGAGTAAATATTCACATCTCTGGCAGGGATTCAGAGTAAAACAAATATGTAATGACATCGAAAAAGTGGAAAGCAAACTTTAATTATGATTCTAGAGGAAATTGAGTTTGCAGCAGGTTTGTTAAAGGAAATGAAACATTGGATTTTGATGTAAAAAGAGTGTGGGGCATTGATGGGGTATGGGGAAATCTATTTATCACAGTTTATAGTTATGAATAATTAATATGTTAAAGGGTTACATGTCACTAGTCAGAGGTGGTTAGGTGTATGCTTGTGAAATAGATAGGATAGAATATGATAGACGATAGATAGATAGATAGATAGATAGATAGATAGATAGATAGATAGATAGATATTGATAGATAGATAGATAGATAGATAGATAGATATTGATAGATAGATAGATAGATAGATAGATAGATAGATAGATAGGAGATATTGATAGATAGATAGAGATAGATATCTAGAGATCTATCTATCTATCTATCTATCTATCTATCTATCTATCTCTTATCTATCATCTATCTATCTCATATCTATCTATCTATCTATCTATCTATCTATCTATCTATCGTTTTTCTTGTCTCCACTGAATAGATTCTTTTGGCAGAGATGCAAAAATCTGATCTAATATTTCCTACCAGACACCACTTAAGAGTTAATCATTACTAGCGGACCGACCACACCTCACACCTGTTGGCGGGAACAATGTACTGCTTAACCCTATGCAGCATTTAATACAATAGTCCAGCAGGTACTGGTTGTATTCACACCATATACTACAGCTATAAACACACAGGAGATTTACTAAGAAAAATGGACCTTGCAATTTTGTCATAATTTGCACCAAAAAACTGCCATCGGGTGGGAATAAACTACCGTTATTTCATGCCCGTTGCTCTCATTCATTAAAGGACAGATATACTGTAGACAAAGCCCCCTCCTTCAGGTGTCCATCTACCTTCACCCCCATGTAAAAAAAAAAAAACATGATGAACACTCAAGTCTTGCATTTGGTAGGATGGTACACGGGAGGTTTATCTGAAAAAGGGAAGGGGTTTAAGATGTGATGTTCCAAACAATACCAATATTAATAAGCCAATAGTTGATGTAATGTTAGATCGGGCAGTGTAGCAATACCCCAGATTTATCATACAGCATAAGACACTTAGGTCTGGTTCATCTGCGTTTGGTATTCCGTTTGGGGAGTCCACTCGGGGACCACCCAAATGGAATACTGAATGATTAAAAAGTGGTGAGCAATGAAAGCACACAGACCTCATAGACTATAATGGGGTCTGTGTGTTTTCTGTGCGCTGTCTGCATGAATCATGTGGAGAGAAAAGTAGTTCTTGCAGTACTTTTCTCTCCGCATGATTTGTACGGACACTGCACAGAAAACACACGGACCCCATTATAGTCCATGGAGACTGTGTGCTTTCATTGCTCACCACTTTTTATTGCGTTCGGTATTCTGTTCAGGGCGGTCCCAAGAAGACTCCCCAAATGGAATACTGCACACAGATGTGAACCAGACCTTAGACTAGATAGTCGTGGCGACAGATTTATCAAGTCTGCACTGTGTAGAACTTAGACACTGCTAGTCAATCTGCCCCACAGTCTCACTGCCTACATAACAGCCTACTGCCATCTCTCCAGAAGTATCTCCAGACCCTTGACTGCTATCCCTTTAAGCACATTACATTCTGAGAAGTCCATGAAGAGCCAGAATACCGAGTCAGAATATCTGAAGAGTCTACTGTAGAAAGAGTTAAATACTGAGAGCATGAAAAAGGGAAAAGATGAGCACCAGACATCTCCAAAGCTGCCAAACCTGCTAATGACAGCGAGCGAGCGCAGAGCACTCAGACATTGTCTTAGCCGTTATTAATGTCCGATTATCAGCAATTACTATCTCAACATGATGTGTAATCTCTTCTCTCAATGCAAAGAAAATGCTGCTAAAACAAAGACGTCCTTGTCACATAACATATAAAACATTGCAGCCATATCGAAGTAACTATGATAGGAGAATAAACACCTTTATTATCTATCATCTATCTATCTATCTATCTATCTATCTATCTCTCATATCTATCTATCTATCTATCTATCTATCTATCTATCTATCTATCTATCTATCTATATCTCATATCTATCTATCTATCTATCTATCTATCTATCTATCTAATATCTATCTCATATCTATCTATCTATCTATCTATCTATCTATCTATCTAATACATAAATCTATCTATCTATCTCATACATAAATCATCTATCTATCTATCTATCTATCTATCTATCTATCTCTTATCTATTTATCCATCTATCTATGGATATAGCACTCTTTAACCTGAATCTGACAGCTTGCTGTGTGTCTCTACAGTATCTACTGTATTGTATACATATCTATTAGATATATCATACTCTGCCTTATCTATTACATCTGTCTGTCTGTCTGTCTGTCTGTCTATCTATCTATCTATCTATCTATCTATCTATCTATCTATCTATCTATCTATCCATCCTGATGGTTTGACAGGTGATAGTAAGGGGTACAGCCATCCACGTTCACAGTAGGTTTTTTGCGGTAGATCTAGTGGGGTAGCCTGTGGGAACATTGCAGTATCTAGATGTTTGCGGTTAGTGAATAGCATAATAACATTTTCTATCTTACACAGACCTTGTTTCATTCCCCATTGACTTCAATTCCCTTCCTTAATAACAATACTGCTTGACCTACAGTATTATACGGCTGATGTAGTTTGGCATGAATTGCATATTAATAGTGATCACCCCTTTGATACCACATTGTTTTGTATGAGAGGAGCGGTACAAGTAAGCTTTTATTTACATGGTCATATAATGAGTTTTATTGATGTAGAAATGTAATGTGAGCGTGTTGTGAGGACACAATGAATACACCGCATGACCCTCTGCTGAGTAGTCTCCAATATACCGCAGCATACTGAAGGGGTGACATTTTCCGGCATTGACTTCATTGGAAAAAAAAAGTCTATTTAGAAGAAAATGAAAAAGGTCAATCTCTAAAGAATTGCAGAGAGGCATCAACTAGTACTGGCGGCAACACTGCTGTAAGCTATACATGTAGAGGGAGAAGTCTGGTGGTCTATATACTGTACAGAGCAGTTATCCTCCCCGGCTATGGCTTCTGATTCCCAATCCTTTAGGACCCCGATCCTGAACTTTGACTTTTCTTGGTGCCTTTTGTTCTACTCCAGGCTCTGACCATTGGCTCCATTTCTGTCTATGCTCCCATCTAATCCTTTGAATATGTCCCTGTGACATCCTGACCGCTCTCCTGGTGATGACCGTTAGTTACGTTCCCAAACAGACTACAGGTTGGAGAATCCATATATAAGATAAGATAATCCTTTAATAGTCCCACCTTGGGGAAATTTCAGTATGTTACAGCAGCCTAGTAATACAGATACAGGATAATACACAGTAATATATTACGGAAGTAGACACACACATGCTGAGAAGAGAAGATATACTAGGAGTCCATAGCAGCTAAGGAACAGAAGAAAGAAGGAAGACTTCATAGTCATAATCATTAGTTCTCTGTGCGGAGTGATCTTCGCATGGTCTGATGTAGATTATACAGCCTGGTCACGGTTGGAAGGAAGGACTTGCGATAGCGCTCCTTCTCACACTTGGGGTGAAGCAGACAGTCACTTACAGAGCTGCCAAGTCCCATCAAGGTCTCATACATTGGGTGGGATTTGTTCTCCCGCATGGAGGTCACCACAGACAGTATCCTTCTGTCATCCACCACCTGTACTGGGTCCAGGGGGTTCCCCAGGACAGAGCTGGCCCTCCTGATCAGCCTGTCAAGTCTATTTCTGTCCCTGGTTGATATACTGCTCCCCCAGCAGGCCACACCGAAAAAGATGGCTGAAGCAACCACAGAGTCGAAAAAGGCCCTAAGAAGTGACCCCTGGACTCCGAAGGTCCTCAGCCTCCTGAGCACGTCCAGGTGATCAGCCCAGTCTAGTTTATTATTGAGGAGCACACCCAGATACTTATAGGTCCTGACTATCTCAATACATGTCCCTTGGATCTCCACCGGGTCGGAGCACTTCTCCGTTTACTAAAGTCCACCACCATCTCCTTGGTCTTCCCAGCATTAATCCTGAGGTGATTTTGCTATAATTCTAACATCCCGGCCCAACCATATGAGAACCTGGCGCAAAACTGCTACAGTCAACATGAGAAAATATAAAGGATCACCCTGCTGTTTTTAATCTCTTCCACAATACCGTTATGTATTGTCCATTGCTCTCATCCACCACATTAAAGGACAGATGCAGACACAGCCCCCACCATCGGGTGTCCGTCTGCATTCACCCCCAAGTAAAAAACATAACAAGAGTGTACTTCTGTCCTTTTTTTTTAACTTTTTGGACAGAACAAAAAGTCCCGCATGCATGTTACATAAGTTATCAAACATTATGGAAGTAAGCGTCCGTCATGTTTTTTTTTATATTAGAGTCAATGGGAACAAGCACAAGCAGAGAAGGCTCCACCTGTCTGTTGCTCTCCTCCTATGACAGATGACAGCAACAGACATTAATAATGGCAGTGTGAACATACCCTGACAGACGTGCCCTTCCTTACGTTTCTTTCTGGCTGGACATGTCCAGATATAAGCATCATGAGATGGTTAGCTTTTCAAGATAATGTTGTTCCATAATTTCACAACTGGATGCAGTGACTTTCATTTAGATGTGGTGACAATAAGTTTGTTATATTGCTGTGTTTTTTAGGTTACATTATTCTCAGTGTGACCTTTTGAATGGTAGAATTAAAACTAAAATGGGTGTCCAGTTCCTTTATTTTACCCCTTAGTGAGGCTTACAACAACAAATACTACACATACTCACTGGTCTGTTTTCCTGTTGATCCAGGAGAGAATCTCCATTTGGGTTCCCGGTCTTCCTGAGCATTGGCCTGCACAGGAACATGTCTGTTCTACCATAGCATCTACGGTTGGTCACTGAATGGATGACACGCTTGTGTTCAGGTAGAAGGTAAGACCAGGGACCCAAATGGAGACTCTCCAATGGATTTCCAGTTGAGCGGACAAATAAATATATGGTGTTTATTATTTTAAGCCTCATTGGGGGTAAAAAGGGAGCTGGAAATTTTAATTGCTCACCCTATGTTGTAAATTGATATCCTATATGTGTCTATGTGTGCCCCCTGTGGTTGTTATTTGAATTGCAGTCGTTATAAGTTGAACTGCAGCTAGATATCAGAACAATGCAATGTTTTATTGAATTTATTCAATTAGATAATGGAGTTTTAACCAAATTTAAGCTAAGTTAGTGGTGTACATGTCTGTACATATAATATTCTTCTGCATGTGACACACTTGACCGCTCCATGTAATACATCCAACTTGTGTATTAATGAATTCTCCAAGGGATTTTCCTTCACATATTTTAGAGCAACAACGTGTATCTCCTGCTCTCGTATGTAAATAACCTGACACATTCCCAGTGCAAATATTTACTGCTCAAAGCTAAGCAAATGTCTGATGGCGGAGTTTTGCCTGAATTGATAGAGGCCGAATATCCTGCTTTATTTATTTAGCTTCATTTGCATTTCATGTTAGACAAGTATTAACCTTCAACATGCCAGAGAGCCAGGGCACGTAGGTTGAAGGAAGGGGGTCTTCACACCCCATTTGCAACTGGGTGGCAGCAATCTGTACGGGACACCTCTCTACAGAAAGAACAGTAATGGCAAGTCAAGGAGGAAAGGAATAAGCCGATTTGTCATGAATAAGGGATGTAAACACTAGGTTCTTCTGTCCTAGATGGCAAAACCCAACACCAAAATGAGTGATATTACGGTACAGGGATAATAACAACAGTGATATCACAATACCAGGATAATGCATACAATGATATCACAATACAGGGGTGTCACAGTACAGATGTAATATGCTCAGTAACAACACAGGGATAATAGCCATAGTGATATCACTAACAGGATAATGCACACAATGATGTCACAGTACACAAATAACGAACCGAGTGATGTCACAGTACCCAAATAACGAACCGAGTGATGTCACAGTACACAAATAACGAACACAGTGATGTCACAGTACACAAATAATGAATACAGTTATTTCATAGCACAGGGATTATGCACACAGTGATGTCACAGTACAGGGATAAAAACCATAGTGATGTCACAGTACAGGGATAGGGCACACAGTGTGATCACAGTAAATGAATAACAAACACAGTGATGTCAAAGTACAGGCATAATAATCATAGTGGTATCACTGTAACAGGATAATACGCACAGTGATGTCACAGTAGAGGGATAATAGCCATAGTGATGTCAGAATAGCAGGATAATGTACAAAACAATGTCATAGTACCGAGATAATATGCACGTTGATGTCACAGCGAGAGACATAATGGCCACCATGACATCACAGAACAAGGATGATGCATACACAAAGACGTACTCTGTATCTCCACTGTACTCTGCCATGTCTGGCAATCCTATAAAAAATGAATGGAGCCAGAGATGTAGCTGTAGGAGGTGCAGCAGTAGCAGCTGGTACCAGACCTCGGATCCTGAGTCGGCCACAAAGGTCCCGCTGCCACATAAAATATACCACCATTCTAAGGGGCACAAGGTGCGTAGGGACCCCTTTACAGGCTTTGCACTGAGTCCATGGAGCTTCAAGTGACGTCTATGAATGGGGCGTTCCCGTTTTCAGGAATAGTGGGGGTCTGAGCAGTCAGACTACCATCCTTCATGAAGTTATGCCCTACCCTCTCAATTGGGGAAACTTCTAAAGTTTGCACAACCCCTTTAAGGTTAGTTGAAGTGACAAGTAAATGCACATCAGTATGCAGGAAATAATTAGCCAATTAGGCAGAACAAGGAGAGAGACAATGTCACGGAATAGAACAGTATCAGGGTCAATACTACAAAGCTCCATTTATATTCATGCACCAGTTGCTCACATTGATGGCATTGTGCTTCCATATGTCCCTTTTGTTCCCCTGGCACTGGTTATTACAAAGGACTTACGTCAAAGCATCTGCAGCTATAAGACCTTTTATTTCATTTCTATCTCTCTCCATTTTCATCATCATATGTGGTGGATACTTTTATCCCTCCAATGTCTGGATTGGAATGTTTCGTTTTCGCCATTATTTATTAGCTCCTATAGATTTAATTTTATTTTAGAAAGACAAAAAAAATCTGTCCTCTCCTACAACCCCAAACCACTATAAAAAAAAATAAAGCCACAAATCGTTGTAATACCCAGTGTAGACCCAAAGTGTCACCAAACTGGTATGGATTAGGGCTACTGCTAAAAGACAATGTATAAGTGGACCCCTGTATACGGATCTGGTCTTTGCCGCAGGAAGACTTGGTAAACATAACAGCTGACCCAGGTGGGTCAAAACACCCCAGTGCCCAGCACCAAGGCATCAAGCAAGAGAGCAGTCAAGGTACAGACCAAGGTCAGGGTTGGTGGAGTACATCCAGAATTGAAGATTTAGGCGAGAGGTTAGGTCAGGCAGTGCAGTCAGTTTCAGAGATCAGGAGAAATAAGTAGCCAGCAGAAGTAGATCTAGTAGCAAATGAGAGAGTAAGGAAAAAAGCCAGGGTAGTAGAGTCACAATACAAGTGAAACAGAATTTGCAAGAACTAGTAAGCTAGGAACCAATTTTGCTCCGGCAACTTTCCGTGCAGGAAGAGACCTTAAATAATTCACCAATACAGGAGATTGACTGAGAGCAAACAGCAAGGTAAAAAAAGTATCTTACAGGGCTAGTGCACCCTGCAGGCAAGGGCCAAAGGCCAGGAAGAACAGTGCAGCGGCTAGAGAGAGGATGCCGAGAAGCACTGCAGACTCTGGCACTATGTAACCGTGCACAGTATGGCATTGTGAGTTATGCAACGTGCCCATTTATTTGTGCATTATGCATATATATATATATATATATATATATCTTATGACAAAAGACATTGGTAAAGATTTTTTCACACACTAGAAGACAGACATGATATTAGTGAGTCGCACTGAATGTCTGTATTGACGATCTGCGTTAATCCAAACATGGGGGAATGAGACACCATTGTTCTGTATTTCTCACTGCAACAATTATCTTTTATGATCATTAAACTAGGAAGCAGGAAGTCACATGTGACCTAAGGAGGTTATTACAAGATGGATCTGAAGGTTGTTTCATAGCAATATAGCTAATGAGCAGTATTCATCGATGGCCTTAGGGTAAATCCAGAATACCATGAATAGGTGATACAGGACTGCCAGAGACGTAGGTGGTTAACTCTTTCATACCATATTAAAACCAGTTTTCTTTTGAAACACAAAGCAGACTACAGACTTCCACCAGTCAGGGCCACACCGGCACATCGGAGTACTATGAGAACCTCTGCGCTCCAAACAATTACATTTCTAAAGGGTCCTAGAGGTCCAACTGAGGACACCACCATTTGGAGAAAAATGGCTCATGTGTCTGACAGCAATATGTCCTCATATACATACACACCTTACCGGATCAGGTATATTGAATTTAGACATTTCTGATTTTTATATCACCTAACATGTACCATAAGAACTTCAGCCAGTATTTCTCACACATTATATAGGGGGCTAGTCCCACCAAAATCAGGGGGTCCAACTAATCTAAGTCTTTTGAGTATGGCCAGATTTACACTACCTATGTGCATTTATAGCAAATATTACAATACAATAGTGGAGGCCGTGCATATTTTGTGTATACAGTGCCTACAAGTAGTATTCAACCCCCTGCAGATTTAGCAGGTTTACACATTCGGAATTAACTTGGCATTGTGACATTTGGACTGTAGATCAGCCTGGAAGTGTGAAATGCTCTGCAGCAAAAAAGAATGTTATTTCTTTGTTTAATTTTTTTTTAAATTGTGAAAAGTTTATTCAGAGGGTCATTTATTATTCAACCCCTCAAACCACCAGAATTCTGTTTGGTTCCCCTAAAGTATTAAGAAGTAGTTCAGGCACAAAGAACAATGAGCTTCACATGTTTGGATTAATTATCTCTTTTTCCAGCCTTTTCTGACTATTTAAGACCCTCCCCAAACTTGTGAACAGCACTCATACATGGTCAACATGGGAAAGACAAAGGAGCATTCCAAGGCCATCAGAGACAAGATCGTGGAGGGTCACAAGGCTGGCAAGGGGTACAAAACCCTTTCCAAGGAGTTGGGCCTACCTGTCTCCACTGTTGGGAGCATCATCCGGAAGTGGAAGGCTTATGGAACTACTGTTAGCCTTCCATGGCCTGGACAGCCTTTGAAAGTTTCCTCCCGTGCCGAGGCCAGGCTTGTCCGAAGAGTCAAGGCTAACCCAAGGACAACAAGGAAGGAGCTCCGGGAAGATCTCATGGCAGTGGGGACATTGGTTTCAGTCAATACCATAAGTAACGTACTCCACCGCAATGGTCTCCGTTCCAGACGAGCCCGTAAGGTACCTTTACTTTCAAAGCGTCATGTCAAGGCTCGTCTACAGTTTGCTCATGATCACTTGGAGGACTCTGAGACAGACTGGATCAAGGTTCTCTGGTCTGATGAGACCAAGATCGAGATCTTTGGTGCCAACCACACACGTGACGTTTGGAGACTGGATGGCACTGCATACGACCCCAAGAATACCATCCCTACAGTCAAGCATGGTGGTGGCAGCATCATGCTGTGGGGCTGCTTCTCAGCCAAGGGGCCTGGCCATCTGGTCCGCATCCATGGGAAGATGGATAGCACGGCCTACCTGGAGATTTTGGCCAAGAACCTCCGCTCCTCCATCAAGGATCTTAAGATGGGTCGTCATTTCATCTTCCAACAAGACAACAACCCAAAGCACACAGCCAAGAAAACCAAGGCCTGGTTCAAGAGGGAAAAAATCAAGGTGTTGCAGTGGCCTAGTCAGTCTCCTGACCTTAACCCAATAGAAAACTTGTGGAAGGAGCTCAAGATTAAAGTCCACATGAGACACCCAAAGAACCTAGATAACTTGGAGAAGATCTGCATGGAGGAGTGGGCCAAGATAACTCCAGAGACCTGTGCCGGCCTGATCAGGTCTTATAAAAGACGATTATTAGCTGTAATTGCAAACAAGGGTTATTCCACAAAATATTAAACCTAGGGGTTGAATAATAATTGACCCACACTTTTATGTTTAACATTTATTAAAATTTAACTGAGCAACATAACTTTTTGGTTTGTAAGATTTATGCATCTGCTAATAAATCCTGCTCTTGTTTGAAGTTTGAAGGCTCTAACTTATTTGCATCTTATCAAACCTGCTAAATCTGCAGGGGGTTGAATACTACTTGTAGGCACTGTAGATGGAGGTGGGCATCTGTGGCATTTCATCTCGGGAAGACAGACACTGACTGCAATGTCCACGTGTTAACTAAATTTAGTAGATGAGATTTGTAAATCTGCAGGTAAAATGCACAGCACATTCGCCATCTCATACATGCTGGAGGCAAGACATGGTAACCGGATCTGCTCTACTATACCCGTCCTTTCTCCATGTTCAAGTTTACAGTACAAGTAGAAGTGGGGCAGCGACTATTGGTATACAGGGGTATACACACCACCTACAAATAAAACATGCAGGAAATATACAGTAGGTCATTATTAGAAATGTGTGACCTGGTTTGTAACAAGGCGGATTCATTACAAATTTTCCAAAAATTTCAGTTTTGCCCTGGGTGACATCAGAGGCCCTGTGTGACTGATAAGGCCTGTAATTGTGGGTCAGCTGACATCATGACGCTTGTGTTAAAGCACTTTGAAGACAAAAGGAGAGGACCATAAGGGAGCCTGTAGAGGTGAGAAAATCAGTGTTTGCTATGTATCCAGGGGGGTAACTACTGGGTTAGCTGTGGTAGTGGCTGCTACAGGGCCTGGGACATTAGGGGGCCCGGCGCAGATTTTTTTTTTTTTAATAGGCCTTTACCTGCTGGAACAACCCTAGCAGGTAATGGACCCTATTTACTTACTGATCCTCTCTTCAGCTCACGGCCGTCGGTGCTTCCCCTTCTGCGGAGCTGGCTATATTCAGGATCGGTAAGTAAAACAGCAAGCTCACGGACCCCACAAACACCACTATAATGATTGGAGGTCTAAGAGAGGTGAGAGAACATTAAAAAAAAACACAGTTACTTACCTCTCCTTGGCTCTGGAAGGCTTCAGGCCTATTTGGTGATGTCCCAGATATCACATAAGCTGGGCCATAAACCGCAGAGTATAATAATTGTTCATGGGTGGTCCACAGTGGGGCATAATACTGTGTACAGGGGCACTATGAGGCATAATACTTTTTGCAGGGGCCATTATTCAGCATAATACTGTGTACAGGGGCACTATGGGGCATAATACTTTGTGCAGGGGCCATTATGCGGCATAATACTGTGTGCAGGGGCCAATATGGGGCATAATAGTGTGTGCAGGAATGCGGTTTATGTGCATGGGGTGGGGGTTGGGGAGGTGTTGGTTCGGCCCTGCCATTCCTAGTTACGCCATCTATCTATCTAGGTCTCCTCTAAGATTCTACTTATTATAGTTTGGGGGGGGGGGGTGTTCAACAATAATAACATTTCTGTTTCAACAAAACAGGTAGATGAACATTGCGACACATTCCCTATATTGACTGTTCTTAGCACGAAGCAGTGGCTGGCTATGCCTAAATACCTGCACAGTAAGCCACCACTCCCCGACTGGTTGTATTACTGTAATACCGGGTACCAAGTGCCTAGTTCCAGCAAAGAGAGTAGATTTCCATTGAGAAATCTACTTATATGTTACTTCTATATATTTGATTCATTAAAAAAAAGTCAAGCAGAGCCTATGATAAAGCGAACGCTCTCTCGGATGTCGGCATTGTGTCTCTCCATACCCGTTGCACAGCGATCGTGTTATTTTAATTGGAAGCAGTCACCGCAGTAGTAGAGTAGCAGGGGCGGAGGAAGATTTCCGCAGCTCGGATAATTGGAGCAAGAACATGCCCTTGTAATTAGGTGTCCTTGTAATTAGATGTTTCAGATGAAAACATGGCAGAGAAAAATAGAAGCAAGTTCAGAACAGCAACTAAAGCGCAAATATATGTAACAATGTGGAAACCAAGCCCATCGCCTATAGCAGTATACCGGTCAGGTCTGATGGTGGAGGCAATGAGGAACGACACATTATCAGCTACGCTTCTTGTTAATAATTTGCTGAATAAGGAAATACTACCAGATAAGAGGAATTCCCGCAGTAGAAACAAGTAGTCTTACAACTACTACCCCCATAGTGCTGAGGCTTGTTTTCGTACCACAGCTTTTCGGGTAGGATAGTAGCACCCTCAGGTCAGGTCCCCATTCATTATCAGATAGGGACCAGACAACCGAGAGTAATATCCCCGGTGTAGTCAAATGAATAGGGCCAGACATTTTTTCCAGAAATGGTTTTCCTAAAAAAAAGTAGAGTGTCCTATTATGGTCTATGTTCCAGTGAGTAGACTGGAGGCCACATTGACTTTCCGTAGAAGTGGTCTACAGGGCGAAAAAAAATCTGTGACTTTGTTACATCAGTTCTCTGGCGGACTCATGTTAATAAATGCCCCAACAAATTCCAGAGCATGGGGCTGCTTTAAATTGTGGAGAAGGAGAAGGTAAGGGGAGAAGAGGATAGAAGAATATCAGGAAATAAACAAAGAGGGACTGGGAAGGATGAAGGTGTAAGAAGAGGATTGGGAGAGAGTTTCAGGGTAAAGACGTATATACTGTAGCCTTGTGAGAAGGTTTCAGGATGAAGACGTGTATATACTGTATCCTTGTGAGTAGGTTTAAGGATGAAGACGTATATACTGTATCATAGTGAGAAGGCTTAAGGATGTAGATTTATATGCAGTATCCTGGAAAGACAGTTTTAGTATGAGAACATATACTGTATCCTTGTAGCACGGTTTTAGGATGAGAACGTATATACTGTATCGTAGTGAGAAGGCTTAAGGATGAAGATGTATACACTGTATCCTAGTAAGAAAGTTTTAGGCTGAAGACGTATATACTGTATCTTAACAAGAAGGTTTTAGTGTGAAGATGTATATACTGTATCCTAGTAAAAAGGTTTTAGGCTGAAGACGTATATACTATGGTTTTAGGATTAAGACATATACACCGTATCCTTGTGAGTAGGTTTAAGGATGAAGATGTATATACTATACCCTGCCTATATTTTTGCCAATTTTACCATATCTATAATACATATTTATAATGAAATTATGGTAACTTGAAAAAACATTAAAAAAAAGGTCAGGTTAAGGTGAAAATGTTGCCAACCAGTAAAAGGCAACTGTGCCAATAAGGGGCAGAGTTTAAGCAAATTTGCCCCAAAATGAGCATTTTGGCATGTTGGAAAGTATCTGTCACATGTGTTTGGTAAAATTACACCATTTGCTGACATGTTCTGGTTTTCACGGGATGACAATTATTCAGGGAAGGATGTGCGAGATTCAGTACAATTCCATGGAATGGCTACAGTTATGGCAGATCGCTACTTGTATCATGTAACGCCGCCATCATGAGATCCACCGGGACGTACATACAAAAACAGCTTTTAAGACTCTGTAATGAATATGTATAAAAAGTAACAGGCAGGGGTGAAATTGAGATTTTTTGCTTGTTTGCATAATGTTTCACAACGAACTTATATATATATATATATATATATATATATATATATATATGTGTATATATATATATATCTCTGTGTGTGTGTCTCCTTGTTGGTGTTGAGACAGACGTGACCATGTAGACGTTTCATACAGAACGCATAATGAATAGCCATATTCAAATTCCGCCATTACATTAAATTGAAGCCGAGGTTTTCCCACAAGGATGAATGACATTTAGATTTTTTTTTTTTGGGTGGTGATAAATAGCCGGGTGACTTCGGTCTCCAAGCTGTTGCTAGACAGGAGCAGATAAAGGAGGAAGCAGCACTAGTGTTTGTCTGATCTGTCTCTGCTGCAGAATTTACAATCTAATGAAAATGGCCCCTCTGTACGCGGAGGTCACACCACTGCCTAAATCGGAGCCCCTGGTTAAAGCCTTTGTTAAAAACCTAACAATACATTTTTAGCTTTCTTTACCAAGTGGGACAAGTCCATGTTAATGCTTCCCTGCAGCTATTTTGTGTCCTTACAGCAGGGATAGGAAATGTAAGGAGAAAGGAGGAAAAAAGTGAAAGTGAACAATGAAGATAAATCAGTCGTTCTTTAAGGATCTCCCGGGGAGGGCCGTATTATGTGCAGGACACAATATGAGGAAGACGAGACTCGCGGGTCTGATGACGTCAGGATGTCGAACGCTGTTGCATATTACATTGTAAATAGTGGGGCAGGACGGGTGTTTTGTACGCCAGTCTTAATAAAGGGCTTGGCTTGTGCAAGACATAGCTGATTTAGGAGGCGGCTTTGGTCGTAATGGAAATCTATTCTAGATAGGAACTGGTGTAAGTTTCTTGTATAGCGAGTTATAATAAATATATCGGACAGAGGTGTCCCTGTCCTGTCCCTCTCTGTATCTTACTCGCCTGATACAACTTATAGTGATTGTCCCACAGTGAGTTCCATTAGTACTTAATGGAGCAAGAGTGCACATGATAGTCCAATAACATGTAAGACACAGGACCAATGGCGGGAATCCGGTAAAGAGGGATGGATTACTAGTGTCGTAAAAGACTATGATGCTTGGAGTCCAAGTCCCGGTTCAATGTTCGGTATACTGGACAAGTCTCCTGTAAGGTCCAGGAGGCTCTTGAAGTAAAGGGGGACCTCCTACTGGAAAAGACAGCAAATCTCCCAGGCCAGGATGGCTCTCTATTATCCTCTATCCTCTCTACATGGGGATGGTATGTGCCGGTCAAATCACAAATCGTCAAATCGTGCTCTCATCATAAAAAGTGACGTGGTATGAGTCAAAATGGTCTCTTTGGAAAGGAACATGGACGCCCCTAATGCAATGTGGTTCCTAACTAAAGTATGGTCCAGCAAATATGCCTGACATATAGTCTGCATTATAGCCGTATTCAGATTTTTGTTACCAAATGTGAACACACCCTAAAGCCAGCCATACACCTGAAAGTTGTTGGCTGTATACTGGGTTCACATAGACGTGTGTATATTTCCAAAAGTGAGAGGAGAATACAGGAAACTGCAGAGACACCATTCTGGCTGCGGCCTATCTCTTCAACATCCTGATATTACTTTACCCCTGAACAATTTCCTCTTCTGATTTTATTCTGAGACAGTTATACAGTCCTATGAAAAAGTTTGGGCACCCCTATTAATTTTAATCATTTTAGTTCTAAATATTTTGGTATTTGCAACAGCCATTTCAGTTTGATATATCTAATAACTGATGGACACAGTAATATTTCAGGATTGAAATGAGGTTTATTGTACTAACAGAAAATGCACAATATGCATTAAACCAAAATTTGACAGGTGCAAAAGTATGGGCACCTCAGCAGAAAAGTGACATTAATATTTAGTAGATCCTCCTTTTGCAAAGATAACAGCCTCTAGCCACTTTCCTGTAGCTTTTTTAGTCAGTTCCTGGATCCTGGATGAAGGTATTTTGGACCATTCCTCTTTACAAAACAATTCAAGTTCAGTTAAGTTTGATGGTCGCCGAGCATGGACAGCCCGCTCTTAAATGATCTGATAACAAAGATTGTTCAACATAGTTGTTCAGGGGAAGGATACAAAAAGTTGTCTCAGAGATTTAACCTGTCAGTTTCCACTGTGAGGAACATAGTAAGGAAATGGAAGACCACAGGGACAGTTCTTGTTAAGCCCAGAAGTGGCAGGCCAAGAAAAATATCAGAAAGGCAGAGAAGAAGAATGGTGAGAACAGTCAAGGACAATCCACAGACCACCTCCAAAGAGCTGCAGCATCATCTTGCTGCAGATGGTGTCACTGTGCATCGGTCAACAATACAGTGCACTTTGCACAAGGAGAAGCTGTATGGGAGATTGATGAGAAAGAAGCCGTTTCTGCAAGCACGCCACAAACAGAGCCCCCTTAGGTATGCAAAAGCACATATGGACAAGCCAGCTTCATTTTGGAAGAAGGTCCTGTGGACTGTTGAAACAAAGATTGAGTTGTTTGGTAATACAAAAAGGCGTTATGCATGGCGTCCAAAAAAAACACTTGCTACCCACTGTAAAATTTGGTGGAGGTTCCATCATGCTTTGGGGCTGCGTGGCCAATGCCGGCATCGGGAATCTTGTTAAAGTTGAGGGTCGCATGGATTCCACTCAGTATCAGCAGATTCTTGAGAATAATATTCAAGAATCAGTGACGAAGTTGAAGTTACGCCGGGGATGGATATTTCAGCAAGACAATGATCCAAAACACCGCTCCAAATCAACTCAGGCATTCATGCAGAGGAACAATTACAATGTTCTGGAATGGCCATCCCAGTCCCCAGACCTGAATATCATTGAACATCTGTGGGATGATTTGAAGCGGACTGTCCATCCTCGGCGACCATCATTCTTAACTGAACTTGAGTTGTTTTGTAAAGAGGAATGGTCCAAAATCCCTTCATCCAGGATCAAGGAACTGATTAAAGGCTACAGGAAGCGACTAGAGGCTGTTATCTTTGCAAAAGGAGGATCTACTAAATATTAATGTCACTTTTCTGTTGAGGTGCCCATACTTTTGCACCGGTCAAATTTAGGTTTAACGCATATTGCACATTTTCTGTTAGTACAATAAACCTCATTTCAATCCTGAAATATTACTGTGTCCATCAGTTATTAGATATATCAAACTGAAATGGCTGCTGCAAACACCAAAATATTTAGAACTAAAAATGATTAAGATCAATAGGGGTGCCCAAACTTTTTCATAGGACTGTAGCTGGAAAAATTGATGCCTGGCCATTAGGGTTGAGCGATCAGGATTGGAAAAGATCGGATTCCGATCGTCGATTGAGTAAATTTCACGATCGCGATCGGAATTCTGATCCCAATCTTTTCCGGCGGGATCGAGGTCAGAGGTTATCTCAAGATCGGCTCAACTGTATTCATGTATATATCATAAATAGGGTTGAGCGATTGGGAAAGATCGGATCCCGATCAGCGATCGAGCAAATTTCACGATCGTGATTGGCTGGAAAATGATCGGAAATCGGATTTTAAAATCGGTCCTGAAATCTCAAGATCGGCTCAACACTACAGGCCATATGTGTACTCTGCTCTGCAGTTGGTGCCCCTATTGGACGTTTGCGCCCCTATAGAATGTGTGCGCCAAAGCTCAGTTCCAACTAACAGGGACTGTCCCCTAAGCAGGGGAGTCCTCCACTATGATATTAATACCTTTGGGGCCTTATAGAAAGGGAATGCTGTCATTGCACAACCTCTACGGATTTGCTTTTGTATTAAAATTTCCAGAAAGTGAGACTTTTTTTTTTCTTTAATGCCATTCGAGGCAATGTAATCTTCTTGAGGATTCTTCTATAAGCCTAGCATTACCTTACAGCAGCCTTCATAGAAACTGCCAGATCCCCCTGCCGAAATGATGTCATCCAAACATTTACATACATATTTGCAAATGTCACAAAATACCCTCTAATATATTCTATACAATTTTAATGATTATTTCCTGTACATCAAGGAGCTAGCGGGTGAAAATCAGGGCTTTTATCTCCCAGGTGTATGCATTTACATTTGCAAGCATCAGGCTTTAATGTGATGTGAATAAGCTTTGAAATCTCTTTAATCAGAGGATCCCGGAGCCGTCTACATCTGTGGCCTCCGAGATTAAAGTAGCAGTTTATCACATACCTCAATATGCTTTTTGTCATATCATAAAACAAACTGGACGCTATCATTCTTCTTTAAGGTGGCAGTCACTACAGGGACCTGGAACCTAAGGGGGAGCCATCTGCCTTTTAAAATATGTCACTGTTCTAAATGGTACATGGTAAGTCGATAGACATACCTCACAATTCAGATTCAGTGGGACAGTCCTGGATTTCAGGTGGTGTCCCACTATCCCAGGTGGCGGGAGGCATGTCCCTGCTCCAACACTGTCTGCCAACACTTTGCACGATGGTGAAGCTGAGAACCATTTTTTATTTTTTTGTTAGGGCCATTATACTGTAGGAAGCCATAAGGAGATGGCCATTATACTATGAAATTTGCTCGATTGCCGATCGGGATCCGATCTTTCCCAATCCCGATCGCTCAACCCTAGTTACTTTATGTTTATGGAGTAGGGTTGAGCCAATCTTGAGATTTCAGGATCATTTTTACAATCTGGTTTTTGATAATTTTCCAGCTGATTCTGATCACGATCATGAAATTTGCTCGATCGCTGATCGGGATACGATCTTTCCCGATCCCGATCGCTCAAGCGTAGTTGGGATACACAGAAGGCAGGTCATCTGGCTCCAACCTGACAGCCCCCATTTTTACAGGGCAGATTTTTATATCTCCAATCTCCTCCACCTACGGAACAGGAACAATGGAGGAGTGGGAAACCAGCTATGTGTTAAATATCCTTCGATTACATACAGTAGCACGCATGTATGTGACGTATTCACACTAACAAGATCAATGAGTCACAATTAGTCATGTATTTATGGCATATATGTAGCAAAGTTCACCCTTAATGAGTTAAATGTGTAGCTCTAGCAAACTTTAACTTGACTTTCTTACAGCGGTGTGATATCTTGCTGCAGCAAGTAGTTTTTCTATATACAGATGCAGCAGAGTTGACCAGAATTTCAGCGGCTCCTCTCCGAGCTGACAGCTAGAAAGTGAAGACAATACCAGCAGTTTATTCATATAGAGACCAATGGCTTACATTTTAACCAGAATTAAACTCGTTGGAATAGAAACGTGGCAGGCCCTAACACAGCAATGGCAGGAAAGGTGGAAGGAAAACAGACCAAGGCCAAAGGTCTTATTAATCTGCCGCAGCTTGTGACCTATGTATTGTGACATGGAGCTTGCAATTCCCTAGAAACAGGGGGGAAAAAGCCTTATCTGAAAGGCAGCCATCCACCAGAACATTCATGGTATAATATTTCAGTATAACGTGTTTGATGTCTAATTGTATCCTAGATGTTGCCAATGAGTCAGTCAATGCTAGCGAGCGCACAATGATGCATTAGAATCACAAAGAACGTAAGACCCGTGTAAGTAGCTTTATGAATCATCAGTATCGATTGCATTTCCTAGAAAGAAACTTCCAACAATCTTCTCTCATCAGATCCCAGGGAGAAAGGGATATAAACGTTCACAGCTCCCAAAAGATGGAGTAAGCACTCTATATTATGGAGGATTTTTATTCTGTTTGATCGAGGACATGGAAAAGAACAAATAAAATATGTAATAACATAAGGAGCAGTAAGAAATGAACATGATGCTTGTAACCACAGAAGATAGATAGCGTTATATACTGTACATTATATCACTCACACGTACAGTTTCGAGATGAGTGAACTGGTTCCTAACAAGCCGGATTTGTTACAAATTTAGGAAAAATCCAGGGTTTAGCCCAAATCACTATTATACGGAAGTTTATTTAGAGCCAAGAGTACAATAAGTACACTGATATTCACCCTCCTTCATGTGATCTATGAGGCCCAATCACAGGCCTCAGTGGCCCTTTACGGTTGTGATGTCACAGAAGAAGCTGGACAAGGACCAAAGACACCAGGGAATGCACCAGCTAATAGCCTAGGAGAGTTCAGGGAAGGTGAATATTACCAGTGCTAACATCTCTAATCTGCTGCCTGAGGCGAGATATTCATCTCACCTCATGACAGATGCGGTCCCGGGAAGAACCATACTCACAGCTCACTCTACATCCCCTGGAAAGCAATGGTCACTTTCTTCACTAATAATGGAATCACTTATTTTGTCTCCAACGACAGGTGACACCTTAGGTGGTCATCTACCCTGTTCTGTGGGGTGGTGAACACCCTGGAACTTCTTTACTTGGCCTCCTAGGGAATTGCAACCCACAGTTTGGGAAACAGTACTCCAGTGGTATGCCAAGTAGGAAGGGTTATCATTGAATAGAATTTTTAAGACTAACCGCTTTGCTGTAAGGACTATGTCTGAGTGCAAGTTAATATACTGTTACAATGAATGTAAGACGCATTTGGGTTCCTTTATGAGTCACCAGAAATGATTCAGTGTCTTAGAAAAGGACTCTAACAATCTTCTCTCATCAGATATAGGAGAAAAGGAATAGAAATGAGGACAGCTGCCAAATGATAAGACCTTGCACTATATTACAAAGGATTCTTATATTCTGTTTCATCTAGGACATGCTAAAGAACAAATAAAATACATAACAAAAGACATGCCAAGATATTAACACAGCAGAATGAATAGAACTGACATGGTCCTAACTGTAACAAAGAAAAAGTTACATATGTACACTACAGTACACTTCCAAAATAAGTGCATACAAGGGAACTTGCCACCAGTTTTGGGGTCCCTGAACAAGACAGTATGCTGGTTTATGTTATGCGGGCCCCTGATGTTTTTTTGTTTTTTTTAATAGGCCGTTACCTGCTGGAGTAACCCCAGCAGGTTATGGGTCCTATTTACTTAGGGAGCATTCACACTACCGTTATTGTCTGACAGGTAGTGTCCGCTGCTAGTGTCCGTTCAAAATCTTGCACGGACATTAGGAGCGGACACTAACTGTGCCCGTGACATTTTTCATTCATTTAAATGGCGATCGGGTGCGTTCTTTTGCACTCCGTGCCTGTCCTTAAGTGTCCGTTCGTAAAGATGTCTGACTTTTCAAGCGGACAGCAAAACCCGACATGTAGGTTTTTTCTGGAGGTGACATCATTAGACCTGTCATTGTAATAAAGGAACTAATAGCCACCTATCTACAAGGATTCACAAACGTTTAACCACAAAGCAAAATTAAGTTTTGGCAGTGATGTTGGGAGATGATACTTGGTCCACATTCATCATATTCATTCAAGTATTCTCATACTATATACAGTGGGGCAAAAAAGTATTTAGTCAGTCACCAATAGTGCAAGTTCCACCACTTAAAAAGATGAGAGGCGTCTGTAATTTACATCATAGGTAGACCTCAACTATGAGAGACAAAATGAGAAAACAAATCCAGAAAATCACATTGTCTGATTTTGTAAGAATTTATTTGCAAATTATGGTGGAAAATAAGTATTTGGTCACCTACAAGCAATCAAGATTTCTGGCTCTCACAGACCTGTAACTTATTCTTTACGAGTCTCCTCTTTCCTCCACTCATTACCTGTAGTAATGGCACCTGTTTAAACTTGTTATCAGTATAAAAAGACACCTGTGCACACCCTCAAACAGTCAGACTCCAAACTCCACTATGGTGAAGACCAAAGAGCTGTCAAAGGACACCAGAAACAAAATTGTAGCCCTGCACCAAGCTGGGAAGACTGAATCTGCAATAGGCATCCAGCTTGGATTGAAGAAATCAACTGTGGGAGCAATAATTAGAAAATGGAAGACATACAAGACCACTGATAATCTCCCTCGATCTGGGGCTCCACGCAAAATCTCACCCTGTGGGGTCAAAATGATCACAAGAACGGTGAGCAAAAATCCCAGAACCACGCGGGGGGACCTAGTGAATGAACTGCAGAGAGCTGGGACCAATGTAACAAAGCCTACCATCAGTAACACACTACGCCGCCAGGGACTCAGATCCTGCAGTGCCAGACGTGTCCCACTGCTTAAGCCAGTACATGTCCGGGCCCGTCTGAAGTTTGCTAGAGAGCATTTGGATGATCCAGAAGAGTATTGGGAAAATGTCCTATGGTCTGATGAAACCAAACTGGAACTGTTTGGTAGAAACACAACTTTTCGTGTTTGGAGGAAAAAGAATACTGAGTTGCATCCATCAAACACCATACCTACTGTAAAGCATGGGGGTGGAAACATCATGCTTTAGGGCTGTTTCTCTGCAAAGGGGCCAGGACGACTGATCCGGGTACATGAAAGAATGAATGGGGCCATGTATCGTGAGATTTTGAGTGCAAACCTCCTTCCATCAGCAAGGGCATTGAAGATGAAACGTGGCTGGGTCTTTCAACATGACAATGATCCAAAGCACACCGCCAGGGCAAGGAAGGAGTGGCTTTGTAAGAAGCATTTCAAGGTCCTGGAGTGGCCTAGCCAGTCTCCAGATATCAACCCTATAGAAAACCTTTGGAGGGAGTTGAAAGTCTGTGTTGCCAAGCGACAGCCCCAAAACATCACTGCTCTAGAGGAGATCTGCATGGAGGAATGGGCCAACATACCAACAACAGTGTGTGCCAACCTTGTGAAGACTTACAGAAAACGTTTGACCTCTGTCATTGCCAACAAAGGATATAGAACAATTAAGTATTGAGATGAAATTTTGTTACTGACCAAATACTTATTTTCCACCATAATTTGCAAATAAATTCTTACAAAATCAGACAATGTGATTTTCTGGATTTGTTTTCTCATTTTGTCTCTCATAGTTGAGGTCTACCTATGATGTAAATTACAGACGCCTCTCATCTTTTTAAGTGGTGGAACTTGCACTATTGGTGACTGACTAAATACTTTTTTGCCCCACTGTATATATCACACTGCTTTATAATGGCGCACCAACAGCCTTATGCGTTAGTCATCCGGTGCTTGGCACACAGTATGATTGCCTTAGGCTTGGGTGTAGCAACCTAACCATTGATCCAGAAGGATCCCAATAAACCTTGCTTGTTCTGAGTCGCACGTGAGTCCGGCTCTCAGGGAATAATAAAGAATTTCCAAGAAGTGACTTCAGCTACCACCTCTACAAAACAACTTCCAAAAAATTATCAGACAACTAAAACACATACTATACAGTATATATCGCAACACGTGTATACCACTAGTAAGATGCCCTATATAGCCTGACATTGAAAAGGAACACTCTGGGGATATCTGATGTAGTGTGTTATCCATGATGCAGGGCCTAAGGAGGGGGGATTCATAACACAGGGAATCCCGTCACACCCTGTACAAAGTATATATTGTTCTCTGCATATACAGTACTGTGCTAAAGTTTTAGGCTTGTGCAGAAAGTTTTACCATGTGCAGGTATTTCATAGTATAGTTTTGCTTGACGATGCTGTTGAAGTCACCAGACGGACGACCGGATCTGTCCCTGAAAAACTGGAAAGTACAACTAAGGATAAGAATCCATTCTAGCTAGAGATGAGCGAACACTAAAATGTTCGAGGTTCGAAATTCGATTCGAACAGCCGCTCAATGTTCGTGTGTTCGAACGGGTTTCGAACCCCATTATAGTCTATGGGGAACAGATACTCGTTAAGGGGGAAACCCAAATCCGTGTCTGGAGGGTCACCAAGTCCACTATGACACCCCAGGAAATGATGCCAACACCTCTGGAATGACACTGGGACAGCAGGGGAAGCATGTCTGGGGGCATCTAACACACCAAAGACCCTCTATTACCCCAACATCACAGCCTAACAACTACACACTTTACACACTCAATACCACCTCTCTGACAGTAGGAAAACACCTTGAAACATGTGTATTTGGCACTTGCAGTGAGGAGAGCTTGTCACCAGCAGTGAATTTGGCCCTTGTAGTAAGTTGAGGTTGGCACCAACATTTGTTTTGAAAATCAGGGTGGATTGAGCCTCTAACCAGCAGAGTTTGGGCAAATTCATGGTGGAGGGAGCCTCTAAAAACCCCAGTTTGGACCAATTCATGGTGGAGGGAGCCTCTAAAAACCCCAGTTTGGACCAATTCATGGTGGAGGGAGCCTCTAAAAACCCCAGTTTGGACCAATTCATGATGGAGGGAGCCTCTAAACAGCCCAGTTTGGGCAAATTCATGGTGGAGGGAGCCTCGAAACAGCCCAGTTTGGGCAAATTCATGGTGGAGGGAGCCTCTAAAAACCCCCAGTTTGGACCAATTCATGGTGGAGGGAGCCTCTAAACAGCCCAGTTTGGGCAAATTCATGGTGGAGGGAGCCTCGAAACAGCCCAGTTTGGACCAATTCATGGTGGAGGGAGCCTCTAAAAACCCCCAGTTTGGACCAATTCATGGTGGAGGGAGCCTCGAAACAGCCCAGTTTGGGCAAATTCATGGTGGAGGGAGCCTCTAAAAACCCCCAGTTTGGACCAATTCATGGTGGAGGGAGCCTCTAAAAACCCCCAGTTTGGACCAATTCATGGTGGAGGGAGCCTCTAAACAGCCCAGTTTGGGCAAATTCATGGTGGAGGGAGCCTCTAAAAACCCCCCAGTTTGGACCAATTCATGGTGGAGGGAGCCTCTAAACAGCCCAGTTTGGACCAATTCATGGTGGAGGGAGCCTCTAAACAGCTCAGTTTGGGCAAATTCATGGTGGAGGGAGCCTCTAAACAGCCCACTTTGGGCAAATTCATGGTGGAGGGAGCCTCTAAAAACCCCAGTTTGGACCAATTCATGGTGGAGGGAGCCTCTAAACAGCCCAGTTTGGACCAATTCATGGTGGAGGGAGCCTCTAAAAACCCCAGTTTGGACCAATTCATGGTAGAGGGAGCCTCTAAACAGCCCAGTTTGGACCAATTCATGGTGGAGGGAGCCTCTAAAAACCCCAGTTTGGGCAAATTCATGGTGGAGGGAGCCTATAAACAGCCCAGTTTGGACCAATTCATGGTGGAGGGAGCCTCTAAAAACCCCAGTTTGGACCAATTCATGGTGGAGGGAGCCTATAAACAGCCCAGTTTGGACCAATTCATGGTGGAGGGAGCCTCTAAAAACCCCAGTTTGGACCAATTCATGGTGGAGGGAGCCTCTAAACAGCCCAGTTTGGGCAAATTCATGGTGGAGGGAGCCTCGAAACAGCCCAGTTTGGACCAATTCATGGTGGAGGGAGCCTCTAAAAACCCCCAGTTTGGACCAATTCATGGTGGAGGGAGCCTCGAAACAGCCCAGTTTGGGCAAATTCATGGTGGAGGGAGCCTCTAAAAACCCCCAGTTTGGACCAATTCATGGTGGAGGGAGCCTCTAAAAACCCCCAGTTTGGACCAATTCATGGTGGAGGGAGCCTCTAAACAGCTCAGTTTGGGCAAATTCATGGTGGAGGGAGCCTCTAAACAGCCCAGTTTGGGCAAATTCATGGTGGAGGGAGCCTCTAAAAACCCCAGTTTGGACCAATTCATGGTGGAGGGAGCCTCTAAACAACCCAGTTTGGACCAATTCATGGTGGAGGGAGCCTCTAACCAGCAGAGTTGGTGGAAATCAGGGTGGAGGGAGCCTCTAACCAGCAGAGTTGGTGGAAATCAGGGTGGAGGGAGCCTAGTATTAGCAGAATTGTGCAACGCTTATGGTGGATGAGTATGAGGATGCGGAGGAATTGGAGAGGTTGAGTACAGACATGGAGTTTCATGTTGGGGTGCTTTACACAGGTGGGCCCAAAAATGAAGGCTCTATCCAGTGGTGGTTCATTTTTATCAAAGTGAGCCGGTCGGCACTCTCAGCTGACAGACGGGTGCGCTTGTCAGTGATGATGCCACCGGCTGCACTGAACACCCTCTCAGATAGGACGCTGGCGGCAGGACAGGACAGCACCTCCAAGGCATATAGGGCAAGTTCAAGCCACAGGTCCAACTTCGACACCCAATACGTGTAGGGCGCAGAGGGGTCGGAGAGGACAGGGCTGTGGTCGGAAAGGTATTCCCGCAACATGCGCCTATACTTCTCACGCCTGGTGACACTAGGACCCTCCGTGGCGGCACTTTGGCGAGGGGGTGCCATCAAGGTGTCCCAGACCTTAGACAGTGTGCCCCTCGTTTGTGTGGACCGGTGAGAACTTGGTTGCCTACTGGAGGAACTGCCCTCCCTGCCGCCAACGTCACATGCTGGAAACATCTCCATCATATTCTGCACCAATTGCCTGTGGCAAGCATTGATGCGATTGGCCCTCCCCTCTACCGGAATAAAAGACGAGATGTTGTTTTTATACCGGGGGTCAAGGATAGCAAAGATCCAGTACTGGTTGTCCTCCATGATTTTGACAATACGCTTGTCGGTTGTAAAGCACCCCAACATGAACTCAGCCATGTCTGCCACAGTGTTAGTTGGCAAGACTCCTCTGGCCCCACCGGAAAGTTCAATCTCCATTTCCTCCTCATCCTCCATGTCTACCCATCCGCGCTGCAACAATGGGACGATTCGAAGTTGCCCGGAAGCCTCCTGTATCACCATCACATCATCGGACAACTCTTCTTCCTCCTCCTCCTCCTCCTCCATTAAACGCAGTGAAGCGGACAGATGTGTGGACCTACTCTCCAGCTGTGACGGATCGGATGCTATCCCTAACTCCTCTGTGTGATCTGAGTTATCCCTGATGTCAATCAGGGATTCTCTCAGAACACACAAGAGAGGGATTGTAAGGCTCACCATCGCATCCTCAGAGCTCACCCTCCTTGTGGACTCCTCAAAGACCCGTAGGATGTCACAAAGGTCTCTCATCCATGGCCACTCATGGATGTGAAACTGAGGCAGCTGACTTTGTGGCACCCTAGGGTTTTGTAGCTGGTATTCCATCAAAGGTCTCTGCTGCTCAACCACTCTATTCAACATCTGAAACGTTGAGTTCCAGCGTGTGGGGACGTCGCACAAAAGCCGGTGTTGTGGCACATGCAGGCGTTGCTGGAGAGATTTTAAGCTAGCAGCGGCTACTGTCGACTTGCGAAAGTGGGCGCACATGCGCCGCACTTTCACCAGTAGCTCTGGAACATTGGGGTAGCTCTTTAGGAAACGTTGCACCACTAGGTTGAAGACGTGGGCCAGGCATGGAACATGTTGGAGTCCTGCAAGCTCCAGAGCTGCTACCAGGTTCCGGCCGTTATCACAAACGACCATGCCTGGGCCCAGGTGCAGCGGCTCAAACCATATTGCCGTCTCATCGAGGAGGGCATCCCTCACCTCGGAGGCAGTGTGCTGTCTGTCCCCCAAGCTGATCAGCTTCAGCACAGCCTGCTGACGTCTACCAACGCCAGTGCTGCAACGTTTCCAACTCGTAGCTGGGGTCAATCTAACAGCGGAGGAGGAGGCGGTGGCGGAGGAGGAGGCGGTGGCGGAGGAGGAGGCGGTAGAGGAGGAGGAGGAGGAGGGGGGTGTTCTTCTCGTGTCCCTGCCAGGAATGTTAGGCGGGGAGACGAGGTACACCGGGCCAGTTTGGGAAGCAGTCCCAGCCTCAACTACATTCACCCAGTGTGCCGTCAGTGAAATGTAGCGTCCCTGTCCGCATGCACTTGTCCACGCGTCGGTGGTCAAGTGGACCTTTGTGCAAAGCGCGGAACTAAGGGCCCGCCTGATGTTGAGTGACACGTGCTGTGCAAGGCGGGGACGGCACACCGGGAGAAGTAGTGACGGCTAGGAACGGCATAGCGAGGTGCCGCAGTTGCCATCAGGTCCAGGAAGGCGGGAGTTTCAACAAGCCGGAACGCCAACATCTCCTGGGCCAGCAGTTTAGCGATGTTGGCGTTCAAGGCTTGCGCGTGTGGGTGGTTAGCAGTGTATTTCTGCCGCCGCTCCAATGTCTGAGAGATGGTGGGTTGTTGTAAAGAAGCGCCTGATGGTGCCTTTGATGGTGCAGGAGAAGGAGATAAGACAGGACCAGGGGAGGATGAGGGAGAAGTCAACAAAGTGGCGGAGGCAGATGAAGTGGTGTCCTGGCTCGTCCTCTGGAGTGCATCGCCAGCACAGTCAGCAGTGGCAGTGGCAGAGGCAGAGGCAGTGGCAGAGGCAGTGGCGTGAACGGCAGGCGGCCTTTGTCCTGCCGTTGCTGCCTGCCACTGATTCCAGTGCTTGGATTCCAAATGACGGCGCATTGAAGTGGTGGACAGGTTGCTCTTCTCAGAGCCCCTAATCAATTTCGAGAGGCAAATTGTGCAGACAACACTATATCTGTCCTCGGCGCATTCCTTGAAAAAACTCCACACCTTCGAGAAACGTGCCCTCGAGGTGGGAGTTTTTCGGGGCTGGGTACGAACTGGAACATCTTGGGAGATTCCGGGTGTGGCCTGGCTTCGCCTAAGCTGCTGACCTCTGCCTCTGCCTCTAGCTACCCTTTTTGGTGCTGCACCTGCCTCAACATCCACACTACTTTCCCCGCTTGACATCCCCCCTGTCCAGGTCGGGTCAGTGTCCTCATCATCCACCACTTCCTCTTCCAACTCCTGTCTCATCTCCTCCTCCCGCACAATGCGCCGGTCAACTGGATGCCCTGACGGCAACTGCGTCACATCATCGTCGATGAGGGTGGGTTGCTGGTCATCCACCACCAAATCGAACGGAGATGGAGGAGACTCTAGTGTTTGAGCATCTGGACACAGATGCTCCTCTGTTAGGTTCGTGGAATCGTGACGTGGAGAGGCAGGTTGAGGGACAATGAAAGGAGCGGAGAACAGCTCTGGGGAGCAGGGACAGTTGGGGTTATTGTTCTGTGAAGCTTGGGAATTTTGGGAGGAAGGAGGACAAGACTGTTGGGTAATAGGAGGAGAGGAGGCAGAGTCTGACTGGCTGCTGGACAATGTGCTGTAAGCGTTCTCTGACAGCCATTGCAAGACCTGTTCCTGGTTCTCGGGCCTACTAAGGTTTGTACCCTGCAGTTTAGTTAATGTGGCAAGCAACCCTGGCACTGTGGAGTGGCGCAATGCTTGCTGCCCCACAGGAGTAGGCACGGGACGCCCTGTGGCTTCACTGCTACCTTGCTCCCCAGAACCATTCCCCCGACCTCGCCCACGGCCTCGTCCCTTTCCGGGAGCCTTGCGCATTTTGAATTCCCAGTTAGAAATTGGCACTATATACCAGTAGCAAAAATTGTGGGTGCACGTAACCCCAATATATTCTTTGAATTCCCAGTCAGACAATGGCACTATATACCAGTAGCAAGAAATGAGGGTATTTATAACCCCAATATATTCTTTGAATTACCAGTCAGAAACTGGCACTAAATGGCAGTAGCAAGAAATGAGGGTATTTGTAACCCCAATATATTCTTTGAATTCCCAGTCAGACAATGGCACTATATACCAGTAGCAAAAATTGTGGGTGCACGTAACCCCAATATATTCTTTGAATTCCCAGTCAGACAATGGCACTATATACCAGTAGCAAGAAATGAGGGTATTTATAACCCCAATATATTCTTTGAATTCCCAGTCAGACAATGGCACTATATACCAGTAGCAAGAAATGAGGGTATTTATAACCCCAATATATTCTTTGAATTACCAGTCAGAAACTGGCACTATATGGCAGTAGCTAGAAATGAGGGTATTTGTAACCCCAATATATTCTTTGAATTCCCAGTCAGACAATGGCACTATATACCAGTAGCAAAAATTGTGGGTGCACGTAACCCCAATATATTCTTTGAATTCCCAGTCAGACACTGGCACTATATGGCAGTAGCAAGAAATGAGGGTATTTGTATTCCCAATATATTCTTTGAATTCCCAGTCAGACAATGGCACTATATACCAGTAGCAAAAATTGTGGGTGCACGTAACCCCAATATATTCTTTGAATTCCCAGTCAGACAATGGCACTATATACCAGTAGCAAAAATTGTGGGTGCACGTAACCCCAATATATTCTTTGAATTCCCAGTCAGAAACTGGCACTATATGGCAGTAGCAAGAAATGAGGGTATTTGTAACCCCAATATATTCTTTGAATTCCCAGTCAGACAATGGCACTATATACCAGTAGCAAGAAATGAGGGTATTTGTAACCCCAATATATTCTTTGAATTCCCAGTCAGACAATGGCACTATATACCAGTAGCAAAAATTGTGGGTGCACGTAACCCCAATATATTCTTTGAATTCCCAGTCAGACAATGGCACTATATACCAGTAGCAAAAATTGTGGGTGCACGTAACCCCAATATATTCTTTGAATTACCAGTCAGAAACTGGCACTATATGGCAGTAGCAAGAAATGAGGGTATTTGTAACCCCAATATATTCTTTGAATTCCCAGTCAGACAATAGCACTATATACCAGTAGCAAGAAATGAGGGTATTTGTAACCCCAATATATTCTTTGAATTCCCAGTCAGACAATGGCACTATATACCAGTAGCAAAAATTGTGGGTGCACGTAACCCCAATATATTCTTTGAATTCCCAGTCAGACAATGGCACTATATACCAGTAGCAAAAATTGTGGGTGCACGTAACCCCAATATATTCTTTGAATTCCCAGTGAGACAATGGCACTATATACCAGTAGCAAAAATTGTGGGTGCATGTAACCCCAATATATTCTTTGAATTCCCAGTCAGACAATGGCACTATATACCAGTAGCAAAAATAGTGGGTGTATATAGCCCCAATTCTATTGCTAGGGCACTTGCAGGGTATTTCTGAGGTGAAGGTGGGGGGGCACACCGTTGGAACGGGGATTTGGGGTGTATATATGGGGTATACGGGAATACACTGTCAGTGTGTTCCATTCAGGATCCTGGGAAAGCTGGGTTGCGGCGATTGAGCCCGTCAGTGCCACGTTACACTGACAAGCTTCTCCCTGGAATTTAGCTCTTACAAGAGCTGTTGTGGTTGTCTTCTCCTTCCTATCCTAGCCTGTCCCTGCCTACCCAGAATCTAAGCCCTAGCTAGCTGGACGGAAACCTCCGTCCCCGGTGAATTGCAAGCTCAGAATGACGCGAAGCTGGGCGTCGCTGTTCTTTTAAATTAGAGGTCACATGTTTTCGGCAGCCAATGGGTTTTGCCTACTTTTTTCAACGTCACCGGTGTCGTAGTTCCTGTCCCACCTACCCTGCGCTGTTATTGGAGCAAAAAAGGCGCCAGGGAAGGTGGGAGGGGAATCGAGTAATGGCGCACTTTACCACGCGGTGTTCGATTCGATTCGAACATGCCGAACAGCCTAATATCCGATCGAACATGAGTTCGATAGAACACTGTTCGCTCATCTCTAATTCTAGCTATAAACCTTGAGATGTTAGAAGGTACCATGTGTAGTTTTGCCCCAGGCAGCCATATCATTACATCTGTGAACACTTACAAATCCATCCTTTGCGTCTTAGAAACCATCAATACCACTGTGCTACTACGGCGTTCCCATACAAATTACTTACACAGCGCACGCACGGCTGCAGCAATGTGTGTATGGCGCTTAATAAGGAACTTTGAATTTTTAAATATTTATGAAGAAAGTTTCTATGTGGATAGAAATTGCCAAACCTGGAATATTTATCTGCTGACGCTACGAGATACTGCAGGCTTTGGCCTCTACAAGATTAAATGCTTACATTACAGAAAAACAACCCACACCTTGTACTACATAAAAGATGCCGTGACTTATAGAGCCAAACTGCAGTATAGAAGTCTATAGAAAAGTACTGTAGAATCACCTCTACAAGTTACTGGGATTAGGTTTATAATCAATTGACTGCTGAATCCCTTTCAGCAGAGATTTTAGAGTGAATGTCAGTAGTGCACAAAAAGAGCATTTTTCTTTGAGATATATCACAATGTTTCTCTTATTAACTTCTACTTGCTAATGTTATTGGTCTGTAATACATTTTAAGGTTGTGAACATGCTTTAAAGCAGCAGTTCTCAACCTGTGGGTCGTGACCCCGGCGGGGGTTGAACAACCAAAACACAGGGGTCGCCTAAAGCATACCCCCCAACCGTCCCGGTCGGTGGGAGGTATGTCCCGGTTTCAACTCATCGGCGCCCGGGGGATGCGTTGGAAGGTGAGTATAAGAGTTTTTTTTTGTTTTAAACATTAAGGTGGAACATAATGAAGGGGCAGATGAAGGGGGGGGACGGCATGACACTGGGGACAGAGATGGAGGGACATGAAACTGTGGGCAGATGAAGGGGGGGAGACGGCATGACACTAGGCGCAGAGATGGAGGGACATAAAACTCTGGGCAGATGAAGGGGGGGGACAGCATGACACTGGGGGCAGAGATGGAGGGACATGAACCTCTGGGCAGAGATGGGGGAACATGAAACTGGGGAACAGATGGGGACATGAAACTGGGGGAAGAGATGGGGGACATGAAACTGTGGGCAGATGAAGGAGAGGTACGGCATGACACTGGGGGCAGAGATGGGGGGACATGAAACTGGGGAAGAGATGGGGACATGAAACTGGGGGCAGAGATGGGGGCAGATGAAGGGGTTATATGAAACTGGGGGATAGATGGCAAGGGGACATATAATGTACGGGTGACTGTAGGAGGATTATACTATGTGGGAGCACATGAAAAATGAATGAGAATGGGCAGAGTCAACATAAAAGTGGGCGGAGCTAAATTCACACGCCGCATATTTTGTCCCCCTTTCTAATCTTCAAAAGTTTGGAGGTATGCCTAAAGCCATCAGAAAATACATATTTACGATGACTTTAGCCACTGAGAAGCCGCGCTACTGTCTGCAGCAGCGCTATTCAGCTGGAACGCACGCCGTTATGGATGCATATTCCAAACTGAATTGGGTCACCGCCACATGATGAACTGTATTGCGGGGTCATGGCATTAGAAAGGTTGAGAACCACTGATCTAGAGTAATTATTTTAATGTTCTTGGATATGTCTTGTATAGCAGAATAAATGCAGAACAAACTCCCTAATAGTAACCGATAGCCCAATAGATTCCATGAACGTTGGGTTAATCACACACTTATCATTCTAAAGTAGCAAATGTATACAAACAAGCATCAAAAACATAATTAAATATCAAAGCATAAGCAGATGCGAAAGACGTGATTAATATGCACGGATTAAATATTAATTTTTCATTAACAGTATGAGCGGCAGTAGAAAGCTTCTTTCTAGCAAGAGGCAATTTAGATTGCTTATCTTACACAAACCAGGCTAGAAAAATCACTGATAGAAATCCAGAATTACCAGTATAGAAATAAAAACCAAACAATTGGAGAGGTCGGGTCAAAGGTTAACTTCAAGTTATGCTGTATATAAGAAACTTCAGTAGGCAGCTGCTAAAGCCTAAACTCAGTCTACAGATTTAAGGGTTATATAATACAAATGTTACGTTTTATGTGCTGTTCATCTCTGATCCAACAGCACAGGCAGCGTCCCCTTTGTTGCCTGAAGACTCTCCAGCGACGCCCTCCACCTTCTTCTCGAGACTGCTTCTTCATCCGAAAGCACCAACTGTGCATGTCCGTCGGCCATTTTCCTGTGGCTGAACGGACAATCGTGTAAGAGGCCACAGGAGAATGGCTGATGGACATGCACAGTTGGTGCATTCGGATGAAGACACGAGAAAAGGCAGTCTCAAGAAAAAGATGGAGGGCGTTGCTGGAGAGTCTTAAGGCAGCAAAAGGGACGCCCCCTGTGCTGTCTGGAGACTCATATGCATATGGAGAAAACCGGGAATATCACCGGAACAGCGGTGCGGAGAAGAATTGTAAAGGTAGGGGACGAATAGGCTTTCTTAAAGGGGTTGTCCCATAACAAGGATCCTATCTATATTGCTAGTTTATGTGGATATAAGACTTTTCCTAAATACATTGCTTTATCAAAACAGCTTTGTTTGGCCGCTATCTTAATTTATTCACTTCATTGTTGACACTGGCCCTTGGGATTATCTGCTCATTTGTCAAGTGACATAGCTGCCTGCTCTCAGTGGGGGGGAGGGAGGGGCTGACAAGCAACTGAGCTCCTCATATAAGGGAGGGGGGAGGTGAGAGCTCTCAGATTACTGTGCTGTCTATCTTCAGCTTTTCCACTGATCAGCCGGTTTAATTGAATTTGGCTGATAAGGGCTGAGATAAGGAGTCCATTACCTCTGTATGTAATGCAAGCACACTCAAAGCCAGCTCTTCTACATCAGTTTCCACATCAGCGTCATAGTGTGGATCATAGCAGATAGAACAAGTGAAACCCCGCCCACCAATGTGCGAGAAATCCAGGAAGTGAAGAGAGCACAGAGCCTTCAGGCTGCAGAACAAGAGTTATGGGAATACCCCTTTAAGTCTATTCCGACGTGACAGTACTGAAAAAAGGGATTCTAATTACAGAATTTCTTTAAAGTGTGAATACACTTCTATTTATTTTTTCATAAATCCATCGTGCAGGTAAATGTTACAAATTGTATAATATAATTCACTGAAGAAAAACTACTTGTGTCTTTAAATGATATTGCTGTCTTCACTTCATATCAGAGTGATTCTGTTCCAAACTCTATGCACAAGCAAATTAGTTTACAATGCAATCTATGGAGAGGGGTGGGGACAGAAAAATACATGAGGCTGTCCACATCACTTGATAGGCTGGATAGTAATTCTTAATAACCTGTGTTGTGAAAGAAAACTGTCTTTTTATAGAGACGATGCCTCTCTGCTTTGAGGAGAACTCTTCTTTCTCCCTCTCCATAGACTTATAATCTACAGAGCAGAAAGAGGCAAATACGTGAAGACATGGACATTTCTCTGTAGCCAAGTATACAAAATTTGTTCCCATCATCTACACTAAGGATTTATTAGAAAATATATGAGTTAACTTACACTTCTATGTAATTTGGAGTTCTAAGTGTATTTTAATCAAATTGAGTGAGCCAACCGGAGACAAGGTGACTGCAGTCTGATGGGTTTATACACTAAACAGTACACTCATATAATGGCAGTCTTGCCTCTCTGTCCCTTGGGCTTAGGATGGCAAAGTGAACGCACGTACGGATAGGAAGCAGCTTTATTCTCTCCTAATGAAATGGAAGCTGTCAGGAGATTCGGGCTGCCTTAACTCCAGGGAAACATGAAATCCCAAAAGACTCCCTTGATACAAACATATCCTGTATGATTTACATTGAAACGCTGCAATGTTTCAGAGACAACAAAATGAAAAATGAGCTGTGAACGGGGAGAACGTGACCATGGCGGTTCTTCGTCAGTCTCTTACAGCCTAGGTCGCTACATTGATAGGTCTCTTCCTCTACACACATGTCACTCGCACCGAGTCTGTGGGAAGCATCCAAATGCCCATTCTCCCCACTCCCAATTTATCTTCAAAACATGTTTTGTCTTAGACCTCCTGTACAGTCTACGGGTTAGTAAAAATGACTCAGATGAAACATGGATTGGAATCCTTGTGGCATCTGTGGTTTTCATTCCCCTATTAAAAATTATAATAATACATTTTATTTATATAGCGCCAACATATTCCGCAGCGCTGTACAATTTGTAGGGTTCAAGTAAAGACAAAAGAGATGCATTACAAAGAAATAGTCACCTCACACAATGGGACTGAGGGCCCTGCTCGCAAGAGCTTACAATCTATGAGGTAGAGGGGGTGACACAAGAGGTAGCAGGGGCGGCATTGCTTATACGGTGGTCGGACACTTTTGTAACAGAGGTTACAGTCATTACACAGTCATAAAACTGTATGAGCCGTCACTAGTCGTGTCCTTTAACATGCAGATGGTGCCTGGACATATAAAGTTAGGCGTCATATTGTGTGGGGTAATGTGGGAGCGGGAACAGAGGAGGGTTTGTTTTAGGGATTCTAACCATAGAAGAGTTTACATTAGGAATTGTGATCCGCCTGTCTGAAAAGATGTGTTTTTAGTTTGCGCTTGAAGCTGTAGAAGTTGGGAGTTATTCTGATTGTCCAGGGTAGAGTATTCCAGAGAAGTGGTGAAGCTCGGGAGAAGTCTTGTATACGAGCGTGGGAGGTTCTGATAATAGAGGACGTAAGTGTTAGGTCATTGAGTGAGCGGAGTTAACGGGTTGGGCTATAGAGGAAAATAAATTGACCTGAGCTGCAACTATAGACATGTACCTGCTCCTTATTATGCTGCTCTTCAATTCAGCTCAGACAAACAGACGCAAAAACTACGCCTGTGTATGGGTCCATTGAAATCCGCAATTGAAGATAAAAAGTACAATTGTGTGCACGAGGCCTTAGATACTTTTGAAAAACCAAAAGGGGCAGGGGGTTAATTACCGAAATGGAGAAAGTCACTGCTCATAAATGTACAATGCACAGGACAAAGTTAACCAGCAATACCTTGTAAAGAGTAAAATAAATGTACAGGTGCAAATCCCATGTGACTACAATGCAGAAGCAAATACACATATCAGTGAAGGGAATTCTGTTACTGTATTGTATGTGATGTAGGTGACAGAGACCACAATTATAGCACGGTGGCTCAGTGGTTAGCACTGCAGCCTTGCAGCGCTGGAGTCCTGGGTTCAAATCCTGCCAAGGACAACATCTGCAAGGAGTTTGTATGTTCTCCCTGTGTTTGCGTGGGTTTCCTCCGGGTACTCTGGTTTCCTCCCACACACCAAAGACATACTGATAGGGACTGTAGATTGTGAGCCCCATATGGGACAGTGACTGTCAATATCTGTAAAGCGCTGCGGAATATGATGGTGCTATATAAGTAAGCATAATAAATAACTTACGTTTTTTTTTACTTGCTCTACCTTTTATGAAATCAGCTGCATAGGAAACGCAGACTCGAGTCCTCATAATGCTATTGTGTATTATTGTGTCCTCGATACTTATGAAGTGCATCTCCCCCACCCGCCGGCCACAAACTGACAGCTTCCTCCCTATGCTCAGCATGTAGTGGACAATTACCAAAAAGAGTTTGGTACATATTGTGAAGTTTTATTTTCTTCCTGGAGTTTTTTTTTTTCTCAATTTTTTTTGGTAAAAGAGTTAATATTCAGCTAAAAAAAAGTAAAACTTTGGAACAGCTGTACAGCCAATGGAGGTGGAATTGACAAATCTGCATATTCTGCAGCAGTGTACAGCAGCTGACGTTCAAAGAATGAGATGAAATTTCCAATTGCCAAAAATAAACCTGGCTGTGGATACTGCAGGACTGGAGAATAATTATATGAAAATAGCGAAAAGAAGGAAAAATATGAAAATTTGTCTTCAGAAACAAATGTCATAGGCAGCCAGCAGAAAGGTCAGACTATGTAAAATACTCTCACTCTCATGAAGTGGCCTAACAAATGAGTTATTTGGTGATAAAAAGCATTTCTGCCCGTCCTAATCACAGACCTTGGGCTACATTTGCAATATTCGAGAAATGTCACGGCAGAGAGGAGAAACGCGTGGCAGAAATTCTCAGGAGAGCCACCGATTAACATATTGCAGAGAAAACCTCCGGGCTTATGCGCTCTGGCTAATATTGTGCAAAAGTAACTGATCCACAAACGCTTCTAAATCAATGGCCAAACATCACAATCCAACATGCATTAGATACTCTGTACGAATCCTAATATAGTACACAGGTAAGATCCAACCAGCGTATAGAATGTACAATAACCTACGTTATGTGAGCACAACAAGGAAGGCAATCCTTCATGGCTTCATCACTTATTTGGGGCTCCATCTGTACCACACGTTACGATGGGGGTTCACATAACGTAAAACGTCTGCATTGTTTCATGTATTACTATTATAAGCATGCAATAATCTGATCTTACTCAATGGCAAACAATCGCACAAGGAGTCTTGGCATTGGCGTCACGGACGTCTCAGCTTGGTCTCATTTAATATAGCATTGGATTCTGGACCAGAATATTTGCTTACAAATGTCGCATGCATTTGTATTATGACAGACAAAGGTAGTGCCAAGCTCCACTGGATGTCGTATTATGGAAAAATACCCCTAGGGGAGAATGTCTCCATATTATGGGGACTACAGCAGGACATATATTGCCTACAGTCCAGCAGACTCTGTATACCACTGTATACAAACACTACATTTTGCAGGGAACACGTCGGTTTACGAAACAAAACCCTAATAATATTACACCCGACATCATATTGGGTGAGTGATATCGTATATCAACACGAATAAAATACCCGACCATCATACATATAATATATTGCATAACAATGTGGACTGTTCTTTGGCTCATTCACATCTACACCATGTACAGATCCTAATGGTGCCCAATGGACCTCACCAATTTATGATGATTTCCAAATTTTGACAGCAAGGGCTGCATGTTACATTGTACGTGTCCATAAAAGTGACAGAACGGATGAAGAATGCTTTATACTGAACCTCAAAAGTGGATATGGATGTAGCCTAATATACAGAGAAATGGCTCCAATAATTCAACATCCACAGTACTTTGTAATAATGTGAATAAAGTGTAATCTGGGAAATATACTTGGCATATGGAAATCCCAGACAAGGAACTAGTTGAATTGAAGCATGAAGGTCAGATCTATTAAATATATGGAGTTAGAGAAGTTTGACATTTAAGAAAAAACACGGTAAGTGTCAAGTTAAACTTTGCTACACCTGTGTTATTAGAGATTTTGAAAAAAATGCAGAAATATATATATACTAGCTGGTACCCGCGACTTCGTCTGCGGTGATTGTAGTAGTGGGTATATACAGGCGTGGGTAAGGTTTTCGTAGTGTGTATAAGGGATGGGATATGAAATGTAAGTTTGTATCTTGTTTTTGCTGTAATTCAGAGAATACGTGAGACTTTTGTATTGAAGTTACTTTGTATTTGAGCTGCTATACGGTGTTGTGAGAAACTTTACATAGTTTGGGACAGAGGTATTTGAAGTTAACCCTTTCCCGCCGATGGCATTTTTGTGATTTTGGTTTTTCGTTTTTGACTCCCCTCCTTCTAAACCCCATAACTTTTTTATTTCTCCGCTCCCAGAGCCATATGAGGTCTTAATTTTTCTGGGACAAATTTTTCTTCATGATGCCACTATTACTTATTCTATATAATGTACTGGGAAGCAGGGAAAAAATTCAGAATGGGGTGGATTTGAAGAAAAAATGCATTTCTGCGACTTTCTTACGGGCTTTGTTTTTACGGCGTTCACTGTGCAGCCACAATGACATGTCCCCTGTATTCTGTGTTTCATTACGATTCTGGGGATACGAAATTTATATGGTTTTATTTACATTTTGACCCCTAAAAAAAATCCAAAACTATGTTAAAAATTTTTTTTTTGAAAAGTCGCCATATTCCGACAGCCGTAACTTTTTTATACGTCCGTGTACGGGGATGAATAGGGCGTCTTTTTTTTGCGGGACCGGGTGTACTTTGTAGTTCTACCATTTTTGGGAAATGTTATTGCTTTGATCACTTTTTATTCAAATTTTTATCAGACTCAAAACAGTGAAAAAATGGCGGTTTGGCACTTTTGACTATTTTTCCCGCTACGGCGTTTACCGAACAGTAAAAATATTTGTATAGCTTTGTAGAGCGGGCAATTTTGGACGCGGGGATACCTAACATGTATGTGTTTCTCAGTTTTTAACTACTTTTATATGTGTTCTAGGGAAAGGGGGGGTGATTTGAATTTTTAATCCTTTTTATTTGTTTTTATATTTTTTTTACTTTTTTTTTAAACTTTTTTTTTTGCATTTATTAGACCGCCTAGGGGTATTGACATGGGTGGGCAGTGTCGCGGATTGTCAGAGCGGTGGGGGTCGGCAAACATGGCTGCTCCGGAGCGTTATAGAGCGCCTCCTGGAGTATCGTTAAGGGGAGGGGCAAAGTGGTAAAGTATATGTATATGAGATTGTGTGGGGATAGGGGCTAAGCTGTAGAGGGCAATAAGAATTTTGTGGCTTGCTATGGTCCAAAGTGTATGAGATTGCAGAGATGGTGGTGTGAGTTTGGGGTTTGTAGGGGTCCTGGCACAAACGTATGTGCGCTATTGTGACGAAAAGTAGCCTATTGCGCAATCGGGTGTATTAACTATGTTTGTGGAAACTTTCAGCCAAATCGGTCGAGCGGTTTTTGCGTGATTCAGGAACAAACATCCGAACATCCAAACTCACAAACCCACAAACTTTCACATTTATAATATTAATAGGATAAATATATGAAACCACGTCTTTCTCACCACATAGTGCATGTACAAAAAGGTTTTGAAATCTCATTTCATAAAAAATATTACCTATAGTAATACAGTATAGGAAGATAAAAAAAGAGGAGGGGAGGAGGGGGATACAGCTGCAGCTTCTCTCTCAATATCTTAGTTGATCGGCATCCAGTTGACTTAGAGCACCCTGCACAGCTCTGATGCCACACCAGGGTGAACCTGCTAAAGGTGTAGATTTACCAAAACAGTACAGTTGTCTACTAGCATTGTGAAACCAGCTGGCACACTGGCATAATTATGGCTCTCTTTTTAGCCTCTGTTCTACTGCACAGTATTCTGTTTGGTAAGACTTGACTTGACCTGGCTTAGACACCATGGAGTTTGTTTTCCATTGTTTTCACTGGTTGTCATCTATGGGTAGGTTTACACCTGCGTTGGAGTCTCCGACGCAGTCAGATTTCACTTAAAATCATCAGCATGGGCTTTTCTCTCAACCGGTTTCAGTATAAAATCTTGGAAACCCAACAGTCTCCATCATAGTCTATGAGGTCTGTAGGTTTACGTGTGTAACCACTTTTTAAGCAGAGAGCAGTGGCGTAACTAAGAATGGTGGGGTCCCAAGGCGAACATTTGACATGTCATGGCGCATAATGTCGCTGGCCTGGGTAACGTGATGTCTGTGACGTCACCAAACAGGCCTGAAGCTTACTGGAACACTGTTTTTTATGTTCCCTCACCTTGCTTTGTCCAACAATTATTATACTACGGGGTCTGAGAAGACCCCAGAGTATAATGATAGCAGTGTTTGTGGGGTTCACGGACCCACGGCCTCACTTACCAATCCCTGCACCTGTTCACAACCGCATCCGCAGAAGGGGAAGCGCAAGTGGCTATGAGCAGGAGCGGGGATCGGTAAGTATGTAGGGCCTGTCATCTGCTGGGGTGACTCTAGCGGGTAATTGCCTATTAAAAAGAACAAAAAAACGAGACAACACATCAGGGACCCACTGGGTCCCCTAATGTCCTGGGCCCTGTTACAGCGGCTACCACTGCTACCCCAGTAGTTATGGCCCTGGCGGGCAGGGTTTCTGCGGACCGGAAGGATGGAAACCCGAATACTAGTGTGAACCTAGAATAAGTGACGTGTTTAGGTATGTGGCCTAGTACCACTTGATCCCTAGCCTGAAACAGTTATTAAAAAGTACAAGGTATTTTGTGGTGACTCTTTGCAGTGGAGAAGCAATCCAAAAGTGGCCCAAGGTGAGCTGAGGAAATCCTGTCCAGCGCAAAGGAAAAAGGGGTTTTCAGAAATGTATTAGGACTGCAAATTAAGGAGCATCAAAGGAATCCATCTTGATTCAGACTCATGGTTGGGATCTGTCAACATAACACAGTGATCTGTACAGTCTCCCCCTCTCCTTCTGTCTCTACCCCCTTCCCCCATAGATTTTAAGCCCTCGCGGGCAGGGCCCTCTACCCCACTGTGCCAGCCGATCACTGTTAGTATTATATCTACCTGTATATTCTGTGTATTGTATGTAACCCCCAAATGTACAGCACCATGGAATTAATGGTGCTATATAAATAAATAATAATAATAATAACTAGCCTAGTGACTGATCATGTTTTTCTTGCTATAGTAACAAGTACGCTATAAAGCACATGCAAACACTGAAGACCAAATTGCGGTTTAATAAACCTGGAGTAGCCATGATATGTGTTGTTACACCAGTACTGCCAGTTCTTATGTAGGTTACACCAGTCTACTATGATCTCACTTGTTTATCTTTCAGAATAGAAGACGAAAGGTCTTGGCATCGCTGTGTTTAATGTAATTCATATCAGCCATGCTGTACATTTACATTGTACTAATGAGGACACATCACTGGAATGATGAGAACAATATGAGACTAATGCAAAATATATGTCAAGAGCTGAAAGACAATTCAAAAAACAATGTTAGATTAGACTGAGGGAGCAGCAGAAGACATGCTGTATCAGACTAAGACGAAAATCTAATAGTTATACCTCTGGCATTATAAAACCTAGAAAAGATCTTCATCTTTCATAGGACTCCAAAATCATAATTCTATCTGTAATATTTCCAGAGGACGTATTAGCCTATTGATAAATAATCCAATCCAGAATGTGTTTTCAACAGGTAAGATCTCTAGAAATAACAAAACTTGGTGTCATATGAAAGCTGAGAATCTCATCCTTTATATGGCACCAAAATAACTGTTCTATGTTTTATAATGCCCAAAACATGTCTTTTTAATGGGAACCTCCCCCAAAGCCTCAGCTTTGTGAGGTGAGCATAACTGGCACAACGCCCTCCTCTTCCGCTCTTTCGGCCCCAGTTCCTTCCTGCCCACATTCCGTGTCTCGTGGTTCGGCTTCTTGGTACACTGGAAATAGAGTGGGGCAGGAGGCAAAGAGCATGGAGGAACAATCTCAAGAGAGTGGGGAGTGGTGCTATGGACGGAGTACTTAGGATACTTGGTTTGGTTAGTAACAGGTGCCAGAAATGTGTCAAACCAGAAGCCTAGTATATAAAAAGAAACAAAAACTGAGGCGTGCGGGGGGTGGGGATGTGCTGGATATGCATGGCTAAAGGTGGATATGCATGGCTAAAGGGAGTGTGGAAAGTCTTTAGAAAAAAAATTATTTCCCTGGAAAAAATTTTAGCAAATTGATACAGTACAGGCGGTGAGATCACTGAGTAGGAGCACCCACTGGGTTCCGAACCCCAGAATAAGCAGAGATTTAGATTAAAAAATAACAAGTTCTAATGAACCTTTCTTTCATAACTACAAACCATCTGGAGAAGGTCTTCTGTCTTATAGCCTTCTGCCTGGTGATAGGACTGCATGTACAATATCACGGGTTCTGTTTAATGCTATATTGGGCTCAGTAAATAAATAAATGAAAGATAAATTGAGTTACATATTAAAGGGGTGGTCTAGGATGAGCCATTATTGGCAAGCTGAAAAAAACAAAATCCACATATACTCAACTTCGTCTCCCAGATGTCTTCACCACACGTGACTGCTGAGGCCAATAAATGACTTCATGGGACTAAGGTGACGTGTGTGGGTGACATCCCGCTTCTTTTCCTTAAGCCACTGATTGCCAAAAATGGTTTTGATACTTACCAAAGATGGCTTATCCTGGAAGACCCCTTTAAATTCTGAATTTGACTTTGGCCAAAGGTAAGACTTCGCTGTCACCATTGTCCTGACTCGGGTGGCCACAGGAGATAAGGATTGAGACGGCCTGGTCTATACTGTATGTAATCTTGCTAACAATGCACATTGCTTGATTTTTAGGCTTCTGTATGGTACGGTATATAGTATGTAAGGGAGGTTATCACGGTCACACATGTGGATCCCTTTCACTAACATTAGCCTGGAGAATAAGATGATGGGAGTCAAATTGGTCATTTATATAGATAGGCTAGAAGACTGTATTCATTCCTATGGCCCTGACTATGGCAAGTCTGACTTCGAAGGTTTATCATTTCGTTCTCGCTCCCCAGTAACATGCTATATGCAATTTACCTTTCCTCAGGCGATCCTCTGGTGTGATGTGATTTGCACATAAGATAGAATCTCTAGTACTAATTATATCATTCTCATTAGTCACTTCCAGCATTAATAAACTGTAGTCAATAAATCTCTGGAACAGGAAAATTACAACTCCCCCCACCCCCAATATCTGCATTAATGTCCATCAGACCAGCTATACTTTGGTACAATAGTACTCAACCTCTCGCCTGATATTGCTCTTAGGGTGTCCATAGACAGTGTATCCTGGCCGTATCCATCATGTCCTAATTGCCGGTTCTCACTTGTACTCTCCATATGAAGCAATACTAACAGTATAGGGTCGCGTTAACGTTGCATTCACATGGCGTTTTTTACTATCACCACATTCGCGGCATTTTTTGCTCGCGTACACGCTCCGTTAAAAAACGCAGAGCGTGTGTGAGCAAAAAATGAAGTGTATGCGCTCATAGTAAAAAAATGCCGCGTGAATGCAACGTTAACGCAACCCTCGGAGTTCTACGCCTGTAAAAAGAAGCTCAAATTGAGCTCGCCGTTACTCCGTGTGAAGGTAGCCTTAGACGAGACAGGAGATAGGCCCTTAATTCCCAAATCTTTATGTGAGCAATGTAAAGCACAGTACACTCACCACACTACATACAGACAGCGTACAACATCCTAATACAATACAATAACATCCATACGATAATTGGGTAAATTATTTTACCTAATGCAGGTAATGATCACATAGATGCATCGGGTGGATGAGATAACATTTAGTCTTATGGACAGGCCAGCCAGTACCTTCCCGCTGCCCGAGGTTGACTGCTATGTGAACACATATCTTTGGCTCTCAGAACTAAGAGGGCCTAGGTCAAGACAAGAGCCTGTCAGCAGACTACTGACAGGCCCCAGGAACAGTCCACAGCAAGGACTTGGCAGCAGGTTACTACTAAAAAAAATTACGTAGTGTAGTTTTTGGAATTTACAAATGAGATGATCTCTGTATGTAGGTGCACAATGGGCCCCCACAATGAATTTTGCTTGTGGGTCCTTTGCACTCCTGGGCCAACATTGCTTGTTTATGTTCTTAGAAAATGGTCAGGAGTGCGGTGCTGTCAAGTAGCACCAAAGAAACTAAATGATATCTTGGGTACAGGGCCCCCAATGCTCCAGGAACGCTTGAAGAGTACTTTCATGAAAAGCACCTCAATCCCCCCATATAATATCTATATCTAGTATACTAATAATACTACATAATAGTCAGGCGTGCATCATAGGATCTGTATTTGGAAAGGCAATCGAAAGCAGAACCTTAATTTTGTTTTATGAGAATAAAATCCCTGTAGCTAAAATACACCAATCTTTGAGGGAATGAAATCCTGAGCCCTTTAAATAGCACCTGGCCATATATCTCTCTCTCAGTGACGCATGTCATGAGCCAGGCATTTACTGGTTAATATACAGCTGCCCTATACTTGGAATGTTCTCATATAGCCGTACTTGTAGCTGTATATGAAATGAGCAATAACCCCGATGTGCAGGCGACATTGGCTTTACATTCCTGTCACAGTTATCGTGAAGCGTTTTACAGTCCGCAAATCTCAAACATTCCTCTCTATATTCAGGTATACACGGAGGATTGTGGAATCTGACTATAAAAATTATGGGTCAAGTTAACTTAGGCCAAGAGCCAAAGACATTGCCAAAGCGATTACACATTGCGCGTGCGCAGGGCCTTGTACGGGGCATACATGTCAAGAATGGAGCAGGGCTATTAACTATTGCCCTACGCAGGTTTGTAAACTGGGCTTTGGATATATATATATATATATATATATATTTAAAATTTATGCTAGGTTCATACCTACGTTTGCTTGAGGACTCAAAAAACCCACTCTAATTAAGAAGCAGTTACCCATGTACCTCATAGGCTATAATGGGGTCTGCTGGGTTTCCGCCAAGTTTCCACCTGAAAAATGGGGAGCAAAAAGTTTTGCTTGCGGATTCAGGGACGGAGAGGACGCTGTCTGGGGTCTGATTATTTTAGGGGTCTGGTTTGGAGTCAATTACTGTAAGGGTCCTATCTAGTATAAGGGATTTTATGTATGCACTATGTGTCCACTGTGTGAGAGAGCGTGAATAGAAATAAAATGAACTCCACTTGGAGGTGTTATTTAGTGCGGTTTCCCATTATTCTATAGGAAATATATTTTTCATATTGATATTTTGGCAATTATTATTTGGAAATGTATATTAATTTCAGGTACATTGTGCCAGCAATTTGTAGGTGATAAGCGACACAAAAAACATACGGTAAGACACGATTGTTCAGTTTTATAAGAAGGCACTAACTGTACAGTATATGTATCCATATAAATTTTTGATCAGTGTTTCTATACTACTTACATATTCAAAACTGTGAACCTCACCTTGACAAAAGTCTGCGTATACCATATGCCTCACCATATAACCAATTATTGCTGTGTACTGTATGTGGACATATTAACTTTGTACACAATAGGGGGTCCCTGCCCTATAACAGCTCCCAAAAAAATTTGATTTAAATTTATATGATTTGTTTGTCATGAAAATGACATAAGGTATTTCAGACAGAGTACTTTATCCCAGGGGTGTAACTTGAGGGGGTTCAGTCCCACTGGGGCCAGGAGCCTTAGAGGTAAGGACTGGCATCAGTATTGAGATTGCAGCTTCCATCTGGCCCATAAACCAAGGAGACCCACAGATTACCCTAACCATACTAAGGTGGATTAAACTCCTTAGGTCCCGTAACCAATCACTATCAAGAATTCGCTGTAGGGTTAAGGTAGGGGGCCCAAGACAAAAGATTGCACCCGGGCCCACAAGACTTTAGTTACGCCATTGCATTATTCTCTATTCAAAGAGTAGGTTATAATTTGCTTATCCGGCCAATGGGGGACCAGTTTTGAATAGAGGAGCAGAACACACAGCATTTGCCATTTCATTTACTTCAATGGGACCACTCGAGATGGCCGAGTGCTGTATTTTGGCTATCTCTGGTGGTCTAATTGAAATGATTGAAATAGTGTGCACCGTCTGTCCTGCCAATCCACTCAAAACTGGGGTGCAAACCATCCCGGTCCATGTCATCTGTGGTCAGACCCTCATTGATTGTTAAATTGTCTACTTGCTTTGAATGGAGTACCACTTTAAGATATTTGATAATTTAATTGCATTATGCCCCCCATGTTTATATTTGACCTGGCATGTGAATTATACAGTAGTGAGTCCTAATAGAAAGTGCTTTGTTTCTATTATACAGTAAGAGAACCTACAATTAACACTGGCTTACAAGTCTGTGATTATTATAATCTAAGGCTTAACCATATTAGCAGTCATCATTTGCTACTGTGTTACATATAAATATATTTGCAGCAGATGTAACATATAAACCTTATATAATAATTCACTTTACATTCTGGCACATTATACCATATATTATCCTATAATTCTCCCCCCCCCCCATGTGTGTCATTAGCCCAGTACACTGTACAGTCATTAGAACAATATGTATCTATTTAGATCATTAAGTTACTGCTAAACAATGTTGTTTCCATGACACTGAGAGTTTTACAATATACATGATATATATATGTACATACCTTCCAAGCTCAGGTCCACCATTAGTGAGACAAAGGTGAACCTAATTTATATACTCAGCAATTTCATGATTCAGAGATAAGGAATGTTTATGATGTTCGCTGTTATTTCATTGTGAATATAGTTCAATCCATAGAAACATATTATCCAAGGTTAGAAAAAAGGGTTTCCTATTTTCCAAAAGCAGTGCCAAACTTGCCCATGGTTTATCTTTGGTGTTGCTGCACAGCCCCATTCACTTACATAGGAATGAGATGCTCTAAAATGTCGGAGAGCCTGACACAGATGTAAACTTAGCCTTACAAAGAGCTTTACTGTACTGCCCTGTGAAGAAAAAATGTAGTTACCTCCATCAGTTCAAATATGAGCTTGTTTATAGTCTAATGTTATTGAATAACTGGCAGTTTTATTGTAAAGTTATATGCTCCCTTCTGGATCTCTACTGCTCTCTGCTCGTCTGATGCACACAGTATTTCCTGTATTGTATAAATAGGAGGTCAAACTTACAATACAAGCCGATTACAGCCCCAATATGACTCCCATACACTGTGAGGTTGACCTCTAGTTCATACTGGAAACACTGCAAAGTTACATATAGTTAGACAGTGCGTACATAGACAGACTGCCAAAATTTATCACAGAAAATAATACTGGCTGTTACATCTGATATATACAGACTATCTGTTTAGTCTAGGATGATACCACCTTTTAGTTTGCTTACTTTTACTAAATCATTTTGACATATCATGATGCAATTGAGTCACACAGACATTGAATCTACACTCACATGCCTAGCTAGTCAAAAATGAATTTTAACCCAAACTAGATGCATAAAGATGCACCGCAACGTGCCAAAGATGGTCCATGTTTGCACCAGTATCTACTGGTAGCCACATCTGGGCTAGCGTGTACATCAGAGTAGCAGAAATGAGGTCACTGCTTTGGTGGGGAGCACATAACTTAACAATAAAGGCTCATGCTCACACAGGGGGCAACATTTATTTTTTATTACTAGCACTCAGTTGGTTAGATCATTGCATCTTGGTTTTAATAGATTTGTATAAACCTGACCAGGTTCCTAAATTAACCGACCAGACCACATAATAAATTTAGATCCCAGGAAAGACTTGTCAATGCATTCAGATCCCAGTTCAAACCCACAAAGGAATTCAGATCTTAGACGAGACCCCTACAAAATCTAGACCCCAGACTAGAATCCAAAAGGAATCTAGATTCCCTAAATTTATTCAGACCCCAGACCACAACTGAAAGATTTTTCTGACCCAATTTCAAAACCCAAAATGTATAAATTAACTCAGACCCTAGACCGTATATAAAAAAGGAGAGGAACAAATTGGGGCTTGTGGCGCATGTCTGACGTAAGTGCCAACGTAAGTAAGTGTGCCAATGCGCACCACAATATCCAAAACTGACTTAGAGGGAATGATGAATTTCCCCCATTGTGCGCTGCTGGATGCTATCCTGGATTTGGAAGAGCAGTCGTTGCGTCCATTAGTCTTGAATTCTACCTATTTGGAGGTTCTCCTCCCTTTACTATTGTGTCCCATATTATGAAATGGGATCATAAATTTCCAACCAGGAAACAAACAGGAGCCAGTCATCATCTGATTGAGGTTTTACTAGGAAACAGTACGGATATGTGATGTGACTGGCACACAACAAAGAAGCGTTTCTCTGCCACTTGGATGAGCCACAACGAGTTGATGTGTTTGCAGTAAATGAAATAATAACAGCTATTTTACTACGCTTCATATATCTGTCAGCGACAAAAAAATTGTGCAAGATTTCCCAATATTCAAGAGGAAATAACACAAACTAGAAACACGTATTAGAGCTGCTTTAACCCATGACAGAACTTCTCTACCCTTTCCATAGAGATGTATAGTATATAGCATTATAATGAAATTTAGCCTTTATGTCAGTGGCAAACAGCTTGCAAACCCATTCAGAATTCAGATACACTGGTCTGTAGTTTGTGAACATGTCCGTATATCTTGTTGGAAAAGTTTCCAGAATAAAGATCACCGGTGATGCCATTAAAGCAGCGCAGGATGTTTCTGCTTGAAGCCAGCAAAACTATGCATGTAGCAATGGACTATAATATAAGCCGCAAGTCTAAATCAGTATATAAGTAATGTATTAACAAAGATACTTAACTTCTATGTAGATTCATTCTAAATAAACTGATAAGCAGGTAGGGAAGGTAGGAAGGATGCCAAGGAGCCGTGGGGAAGTTGACCCGAGACATGGGAAGTAGGAGTAAGACCAGCTCGGCCAAGATACTTCTCAGGCTACCATATATTCAACTATAGAAGGACCCATTGTGTATTATATGTTACATATGTAAGGTGGTAAGAAGGCACACCTTAAACAGTTAGGACAGGTTAGGGGCAAGGTAAGCCAAGGATGAATTGGTGTGTTGTGGTAGTGCAGACGCAGGACTTAGAGCTAGTTCACACATAGTTTTTATTGGTTCGGATTTTGACATGGAATCCACCTCCCTTTGAATTCATTGGGAGCCAGTCATTTCCTTTTTCCGCGAAGCAACCTACCCTAGCTTGACACGGATTCCGCGGGAAATCGCTGCACTGTCAACGTCAAGACAATTCCTCCAGACTAGGCCCATTCATTTGGGTTTAATCCGGAGCGGAAAGCCGCAACTGTCGGAAGCCGCGACAGTCGCGGTTAGCTGCCGCAGATGCATTTTGGTCCGGATTCTGACGCAGCTTCCCACATCAAAATCCGGACCAAAAAACTGCATGTGAACTAACCCTAAGGGAGTTTGGTGCTGCAAACTGGGGTATTATAGTTACATGTTGTATTGTATACTGTGTATCTGGTGCGTTGACCTCCTGGTTTACATGGTTTAGGCCTTTGCACAGTCAGTCATACTGGTAGTTTCTGGAGCCTATTTTGTGCCCTGACATCTAGGGGTGAAACAAAGTTGCACTCAGGAGTTGCAATGCAGCAGAAGTTGTTTGTTGCCCCCATGTGATGTGATACACTGATGTCAGGTGTGACCTGGGCTACCCGAAGCAGTTAATGGCTCAGTATTTAAGAACCTGTTCCCATGCTTCAAGGAAAGCCAGCTCACCGCTGGAGGAGAGCTTGTGAGGGTAAGATCTACGAAGGCCAATCGAGTTTAAGGAGCTTAGTTGGGGACGTAACTTGAGGGGGTGCAGAGGGTGCAGTCGCATCGGGTCCAGGAGCCTTATGGGGCCCATAAGCACTGGCATCAGTATTGAGATTGCAGCTTCCATCTGGACCATAAGCCAAGGAGACCCCCAGATTACCCTGACCACACTAAGGTGGATTAAACTCCTTGACACTCGTGACCATCACTATCTAGAATTCGCTGTAGAGATGAGGTAGGAGGCCCAGGACAAAAGATTGCACTGGGGCCGGGGCCACACGGTGGCTCAGTGGTTAGCACTGCAGCCTTGCAGCGCTGGAGTCCTGGTGTTGAAATGCCGCCAAGGGCAAAAAAAACATCTGCAAGGAGTTTGTATGTTCTCCCCGTGTTTGCATGGATTTCCATCCCATATTGCAAAAAGACATACTGATAGGGAAAAAATGTACATTGTGAGCTCTATGTGGGGCTCACAATCTACATTGTTAAAAAAGAGAGAAAAAAAAAAAAAAAAAGATTGCACCGGGGCCTACAAGACTTTAGTTACAGCATTGAGCTTAGTGGTTAGCTTGTGGGAGAGAATACAGTCGTAGAGATGTTGTTTGGTTCACTGGAGCGGAGCACCTCTAATACACGTGATAGGCAGGAGTATGGGATCTGTAGAGCTGCACAGCACAATCCTGGCGACAGCAGAAGCATATTGTTCTTTGGCATGGAAAGGAGTCTTGTATGGTTTCTTTACCACTCCATTATACTTGTTGACAACCCCATTGAAGTTCTGCTGGTGCATTTCTAAGCTTTACAGACTCCTATCCAATATTGCTTCCCTTGGGTGTCCATATACAGACAGCATGCACATACTATAACCTTATGGTGTTTAAAGGGGTTTTCCTCTGTACAAACATTTATCACCTATCCACTTTTGTGGCATCCCCGCAGTGTTATAACTCCATAAACAATGATCACAGTAAAGTATGTCACACTATAGTTAGGATTTACGACTGTACTATACAGTACTTAGCCATTGCACTCCCTGCCATTATTGCATCTACGCTATAGTTAATGCTTATACAGGAGAATCCTCATCCTTACATGTAGTAAAAGAAAGGGAAAAAAAAAAGGTCAGCACCCAAAGCATCATGCAAAGCCAGTTATTATACCATAGAAAATCTTGCTAATGGAGAATGACGCAGGCAGCGTTCAATTAAAAGTAACCTAAATTACATTGCGAGGACATCGACGGCGCAGCTTCAGCTTTACAATATCAGCCACTGTTGTTAAAAAGTACATGAGACTGTACAGAAAGTCCCTGTTACTCCTTCATACGCACTCGGCTGTACATGCTTCTACCTGCCCGTCATCTTACGTACATGATTTTACTATTATTATCTCTGCATTGTATGTACTGGGTGTACTGTACGTATTCAGGCTTGTTAGTGGAGTATACCCAATATCCATTTTTTGGGGTGGGGTGGCGTAGGGGTAAAATGGATTTGATTTCACAGCAAGGGTGTGCAAGGATTTCCTAGGGGAAAGTCATGCAGTTGATATTGGACCTTCAGAGATAGGGGCCAAGCCTTGGTTGCCCCAATTTCCTTTGCTACTCAATAGTGACCAGGATTGATCATCAGTAGTAGATCAGTGCGGGTCTAACACCCGTTACCCCAAGCTGTTGAGACCTTGGCGAAAAAACATGGCACTATAAGTATACCTCCATAAAACGTGTAGTAGCAGAGCCAGGTTACTGCAGTCCAGATCTCATTGACTTGAATGAGAACGCAACATGACTACCACCCAATATAGATGTCCTCCCAGCTCCATTCTCTGTGTTAGTTCTGTTACCACTGATCGATTGGGGTGACAAGTGTCAGACCACCACAAATATAATCATGATAACCTATCTTAAGGATATGTCCTCAATAGCACAATCCTGGAAAAATCCTTTAAGTCAATGAATAGTTTTTATTAACCAATTAGTAGATAAAACTAATAGAGAAATTTACAGCCAGTTACACGGCTTAGAGGCCAAGTCATAGTGATCTAGATCATGGCTTGCTGTCAGCAGTCAGGTATGAGGTCTGACCTTGGTGCCAAGTTTCCTTCATGCTCTATTTCAAGGGTCATTGGCTCTCAATGGTTTCTGTAGCAGCCAACAACATTACTTCAGAGACCGACATGTCACCCCTGAGTGACTGAGAAAAACACTTCCCAAGAATGAAGTCTATAAAGTAATAAAAACCTGTTCAGGTTTCAATAAACATTTTAACTCTCATAAAACATCATCATTGACAGAGGGGAGTTTAAGGGGCATGGACCCCACCAATAGATAATGCGTCTACATACAATCAAGTATACAATACCAAAGCATGATGGTTAATCCCAAAATTATCACCAACCAATGGAAATTTTAGTACAATGTTTACAGGATCACCACTAGGCAAATATCAGAAATGTAATATACCGTATATACTCGAGTATAAGCCGAAATTTTTTGTGCTGAAAAAGCCCCCCTCAGCTTATACTCGAGTATACTCGAATTTTTTCTTTTTTTCTTTTTTGGGGAGGGGGGTCTATGACCAGCCGCAATAGTAATGTATAGAATCTCCCATAAAATAGTGGGAAAAAAAGCTTTAAAAACTATAATAAAAAATAAAGTAAATAAAAGTTCTAAATCCCTCCTCGGCTTATATTTCGGTCGGCTTATACTCGAGTATATACGGTAATAAGAATTTTCTTTTTCCCTCAACCCTAAACTGACAATCACTCTGAAATCTCTGCTGAATCCGTATTGATTTCCCAAGATAAAGCATCAATTTCTAAATTCAAAGCATATAGAGGAGGGAATCACAATTCAGTTTTTTCACATTAATGGTGCTTTGTGGACTTTCTGCTTCAATTAGACCTACAGGGAATCTGACGGTATTTCTGTAGGTATAATTGACGTGCTGCGATTTCTAAAAATGCAATAGTTTTGGAAATTCCATCAATGTGGGGATGGGATCCACTAGATTTACAGGGACTATAAAACAGCACTTGAGGCCCCAGTCATAAAATGCAGAATGCAAGTTATATAATGTAATGACCAACTACAGACAATCTCCTCTCGTATACACATGGCAGCCTATTATGAAATTTCATCCAAAGGTAAATTTGCATGCTACATTTCCATAAAAACGATAAGCATTGTGTTTTTAGAACATGACCCTTCAATGTTAACATATTTCACTCTTCACCCCTTAATAGGGATGGGCGATTCCTGCAATATTAATTTCTGGTCGAACAAGTTCTGATAGAATGGGAAGAGAAATGATTAAACTTTGGGGTTTCAGTGGTGGCATGGGCACACCGAGTGTTATAATATCATGAGGCTCGGCGAGCCCTTGCCACTGCTGTGACCCAATCACAGGCCTCACAGGTGACCCCAAATGCATGATGTTCATGGAGATCGCCGGAGGAGGCCTACAAAAGTTGAGGGAAGCGGAGTATAAATGGTTTTTTTTCAATCTCCCCTGGGCCTCCACATATTATACTGTGAGGTTATACACATACAGTATATTGTATACTGATAAGGGGCAAGAACACTGAACCAATGCTGTCCACTGATGGGTGTCTCTGGATTAGCTGGTAGGAATCCATTTGCATACTTTCATTCCCATGGACCATTTTACCATAAAATAGGTCTTCACGGACCAATGTATTTTCTAAGAAACAGTCAGCGCTCTGTCCCGCTGGAGGAAGTGACTTAAGGGGTGATGATTCTGACCCTTTGTGACCCTGTAATGTAGACGCCATGTAAACCAACCGTGAAAAAAAAACTGGAAAGTCCGGGAGCAAAGTAACATTATGCACTGTATGTGAGAATTTACATCTGTCTCATCATTTATATTCAATTATCACATTCTGGCAAAGGCAACACAAAGCTATGCTATAAAAAAAAAAACAAGGGTGTCGGCAGACATGTCAGCAATCTCATCACACCCAAGATGACAGGAGAGTTAACCCCTTCATGAGCCACTGATTTTCATTCATTGGTTACCATGCAAGCCAAATGTCGTATTTCACACAAACTGTATGCCCTGTTTCTTCTCTTAGTTGTTGCAGACAATTCAGTTTAACCCTCCATTGCAAAGCTATACAAAGACCAATTATGTTTTGTTGATGTTGGAATCACATAGACAATTCTGAGTCAAAGCCAAAAGTGGATCCAACAGAAAGGATAGTTATCAATGGAAGACTAAGGTTTAACTAAGGTTACCCATGACTGTGCCAAAGTAATGTAGATCGTTGTGTGATTTGCAGAAAATCCATCAAAGGTTCATCATGAACCATGTGCACAAAAATCTGGGCGATTTCCAGGCATTTTTTTGAAAAAAAAAAAAATAACTATGACTAAAACTAAACTAACTGTTCCGGTCACTTGCTAAACTTGGCAAGTGTGGGGAAAGCTTAGTGAGAAATTTGCATTTTTTTTGGAACAGGTTTATGCTAAAAACTGAAATAAACGACTTTGTAAAACCTAAGGCCTGGTTCACATCTGCGCTCGGAATTCCGTTTGGGGAGTCCACTTGGGGACCCCCCCAAACGGAAAACTGAATGCATTAAAATGCAGTAAGCAGAGAAACCACATGGACCCCATAGACTATAAAGGGGTCCGTGCGTTTTCTGTGAGGTCTCCGCACTAATCACGCAGAGAGAAAAGTGCTGCATGAAGTGCTTTTCTCTCCGCATGATTCATGTGGACACCATGTGGGACACACATGAACCCCATTACAGTTTATGGGGTCCATGTGCTTTCTCTGCTAACCGCTTTTTAATGCATTTGGTATTCCATTCGGGGGGTACCCAAGCGGACTCCCCAAACAGAATTCCGAATGCAGATGTGAAGCAGGCCTCAGGCTCTATTTATACTAATAGTGAAAATTCCCTTTGTTTCACTGGGGTGAGCTAAGGCCAAGTTCACATCTGCGCCAGAGTCTCCATTAGACCTGCACAGAGGATTTTTCTCTCTTCCAGTCTCAGTATGAAAACGGCGGACACCCAGCTGACTCACTTATAGTCAATGGGATGCGCCAGTGTCCATGTGTAAACGCTGTTTTAATGGTCTGGCTCGTCATCATTCAGGTCCCCCTAAGAACCTGAGAGCCTGGAGCAGATGTGAACCTAGACTGAGTCGGTGACAATCTGTTGCATGCACTACTTTTTCATGGTTCATGGACACCACAAGTTGACGAACATGGTCATGTGTGTAAGGTTTTAGACTTCTCTTTTGTATCCATTAATTTCTCAGTGCTTAAAGGAGTAGGTTGGGATATTTTAAATGATGACCGAGCCTTAGAATAGATAATGAATTGAAGATTAGTGGGGACTGACATCGGGGACACAGATGAATTGGCTGTTTGGAGGGCAGTTGTGTTGCTTCCACTTCACAGTCATATCATGTTCATTAGTTACATCCCTGATCACAGCTCAGTCCCATTTAAGTGAATGGACTGAGGCCTGGTTCACATCTGCATTCGGTAATCTGTTAGGGGAGTCCACATGGGGACCCCCCCAGAACGGACTACTGAATGCATTGGCAAGTGGTGTGCAGTGACAGCACACCGACACCATAGACTATAATGGGATCTGTGCGTTTTCCGCGCGGTCTCCACGCGCGTCATGCAGACAGGAAAGTAGATCGTGAAGTACTTTTTTGTCCGCATGTTCCGTGTGGACAATGCGCAGAGAGCACACGCACCCCATTATAGTCTATGGGGTCCGTGTGCTTTCACTGCACACCACTTGTGAATGCGTTCGGGAGTCCCCTTGCGGACTCCCCAAACGGATTACCGAACGCAGATGTGAACCAGGCCTGAGCTATCATACCTAACACAGCAGGTGCATAAATGTACAGCACTCACCCAAACGCTGAAGCCTCTTCTATAAGCTGATCTGCCAGGGGCCCAGGTGTCAGACCCTGCTGATCTTTAATTGATGACCTTTCCTAAGGATAGGTAGTCAAATATTTAGCCTATAAACCCTGTTAACACACCTATTCAAAAAGCACCTCAACATACTCGGGAGAGTTTGGGGCCAATCTAGATTAGCTACATGTTTTAATTTAATGGATGACGAGTGCTTGTTCCTAGATTGTATCGAAGGATGTTGGGAGCCAATTCAAACCATCCAACTTGTAATACAGACCAGCCTCTATATTATGAAAGTAGACACATGGTTTGGGGAAAACTTTTAAGGACTTTATAGGAATCAATGGTTTTGATTTTAACTGGTGTAAAATGGATTGATGTCTGATTTACATTTGTTAAAACCAGATCAACAGGGTCAAAAAAGAAAAGATCAATGAAAGGCATCCATTTTATTCACTGACAGTTAAAAACTGATGCAAAACAGATAAGACTCAAAAACAGTAAAATGGAATAAAATGGAAAACAGCCATTAAGAAGGTATATCATTAGATCTGTCAATAACGTAACGTCGTATGTATAAGGCCTAAGGCTACAATCCGATGACCGGAGTGCAAAATGGCCATGTAAAACTCCCATTTTTCATGGCCGTCTTGTCCCCGAGGGGCACCTGTTTTCAAGAATCGCCCATACATTTGAGTGAATGGAGGGTTCTATGAAAATGGACAATAAACAAAATGCAAGGAATAGCATACAGCCTGCTTCGTGTGTCCATAAACAACGCTTGAAAAAATGAAAGAGAGTGGTAACTCACTGTTTGTGTTCATAAGCCATGGTGTAGAGGTCGAATCCTGTTAGTTTGGTGCATGGATGATCTCCACCGGCTAAGACATTTGCAATAGACGAAGAAAAATATAGAAAAATCCAGCGCTCTCAGAACCACCATAAGTTAACAATAAAACTTGACTTAGTCATGGCATGACTAAGCGGCTATAAGCCTCGTAATGCGTAGGCTAGTTGTCCCAACCTCTGCACTTGGACCTGTTATTAATTTTTACTTGGAGAATATCTCCCATGGAATAAAAGTCAAGTTTTATTGCTAACTTATGGTGGATCTGAGAGTGCTGGGTTTTTCCATATTTTTCTTTGTCTATGAAAATGGACAAAAATAGGACATGGCCTATACTTTGACAGTCCGTTACAATGGGCCGTGACAGTAACAGTCATGTGAATGGGGGCTGCAAAGTATGAGGGGTCTGTGTAAATGGACACCCCTTGGTCATCTGAATGTAGGCCGAGATAAATAAAGTAAAACTATATTGCAGTTGGATTTATCAAATATTAAAGAATACGTTCCTTATTATTCTAGAACTTTCTTATTACATCGCTTTCAACTACTTCCCCATAGTATATATTTTATATATCACGGATATGTAGTACAGCACGTACTTTATATTCCTACAAGGCCGAGGATTCTTGTCATACCTGAATCTCACTTGGTAGATGTCCTGCTTGGTAAGTGTAAATTACATTCTAATGAAACATGGCAGAAAAAAATCCGTCTTGTCTAGCGAGACTGCCTAGATCAATTAAACCTACTGAGACTTAGCCAGAGAAGGAGAGAAATAGGACAGTTTAATGAGAAACCTCAATGAACTTCCAGGCTCTCTCTCTAATACTTTATCTCAAATTTAGCATAGCGTGATCCTTATTTCAGAAGAGAATGGCGCACACCTCACATCTTTTATTTCCCTGAAGATTAATTCTACCAAACTCTACCTCATGGATTCCTGCCAACGTCTACGGATCTGCAACCTGCGCTATAGTCGTCTTCTTATTGTTATTTTGTATGGCACCGTGAAACCTCTTCGACAAGTCCGTGCCCTTCTTGAAGGCCATTTTTCAGTCTAATTTTGGCTGCACTGTATCTATATGGCAATATACAATTTACATAAGTGTCAAAAATTGACATTATTTAAGGAGATCTTGTTGTATGTGTTTTAGTAAATACTTCTCTTCCCCTGATACAGCATTTTCTAATTTTAAGTTGTTCCTCCTAGATTAGTATGTATTAAAAATGGCTGTCGTCATTCCCATAGGACTCGGCACAGCAGGACGCGCCAACTGGTAACAGTTGTCAATTTATTCATACACTTCTAGGAGGAACAGCACAATGTATAATACAAAATACTCCGAAATTGTTATTTTATTAGGGAATAGTAATTTTTCTTACTGAGGTGGGCTGAGCGGAATTTATTAAAGGGTTTTTCAGGAAATTTTTGATAATCTATCATGTTGATAGGTCATCGGTATCAAATTGGTGGGGGTCTGAAACCAGCGACTTTACTGAGCTTCCGATATCAGTAGCCTTGGTGTTGTTAAAACACAGTGCACAGATCTGGAAGCAGACAGTGCCACCCACTGTGTAGTGGCAGTTAGTGATTACTGCAGCGCAAATCAATAGAAGCTGAGCTGTAGTATTCACCAACAGCCACTACACATTGGATGGCTCTGCATTGCCTTAACCGCTGCGTAGCTACTGAATCAGCTGATCGGTAGGGCTCCTGGGTGTCAGATCCACATTATCCTGCAAAACCACTTAAGGCGGGGGCAGGAAAAAAATCTGCAGAAGAAGTGCTGTGATCTCAAAAACACTCGCATTTTTGTAAATTGCAGTATGTCAATTACCCGTTCACATCTGCATTGGTATTCCGTCCGGGGGAGTCTGCATGGGGAAAGGAATACCAAACTTAATTGCAAGCGCTGTGCAGTAAAAGTGTGCTTGCCACGCGCTGCCTGCACAAATCATGCGAACAGGAAAGTAGATTGTGAACTACTTTCCTGTCCGCATGATTCGTGCGGAGATCTGGCGGCAAGCACATCCTAATTTGTTGTTTTCTCTGATCATTTAATAGACTAAAAGGGGTTGTCAAGTATATTTTATACTAGGCCAGGAGGTCGGGGAAAGTGAAAAAACAAACAAAAAAATACTCATGTGTCCCTGGCGCTCCAGTGTTCCCCGCATGTTTGTTCCAGAAGAAGTCCTCACTGCATGTAACCACTGAGGCCAATCAGTGGCCTCAGCAGTCACAGGAGAGGACCCAGGTTGTCACTGCTGATGTATGTGAGTAAAGTCCCAGATCCTTTTCTGTGACCACTGAAGCCACTGCTTGGTTACAAATGGCTGACTCTTGCTGGAACAAGTCTCCAGGTGACGCAGAACCAAACTGAGGTGGGGGACACTGCAGCGCTGGGACATGTGAATATGGGTTTTTTTTTTTAGTTTTGTTTTTTTTTAAGGTTATACTTTTCCTGTTCTCCGACCCCAGCACTAAAATATCCTGAAAAACCCCTTAGCCAGAGAAAGAGAGAAATAGGACAGTTTAATGAGAAATCTCAATGAACTTCCAGGTTCTCTCTGTAATACTTTAGCTCATATTTAGCATAGCGTGATCCTTATATCAGAAGAGAATGGAGCACATCTCACATCTTTTAAGTCTGGGAGGGATCCATGAAAACGGGCTAGGAGGATGTAAATTGCCTGTGAAATAAGTCAATTTTTCAAGGTTAATTTACATCACAGTCATGTGAAAAAAGTCTAAAAGGAAGGCTTATTAAGTAGAACCGCCCACTGGACTCCTAAGTCTAGAAAGATTAGATATTCACAATAATAAATTATATTTACCATGACTGTTCCACTGTCGAGTGTGTTACATAACCTTAAAACCTTTGACCTCCCCACACTGCCTTTGACCTTTCCTTTCCCCTGACTGCATGGCCAACCACCCCACCCTACCTTAAAATAAGGACACAGAGGCTTCTTGTTGGATAATTTTTGGCCACAGCACATAGTTTATTTACAAACACGTTCAACATGAACAACTGTACACTCACCGGCCACTTTATTAGGTACACCATGCTAGTAACGGGTTGGACCCCCTTTTGCCTTCAGAACTGCCTCAATTCTTCGTGGCATAGATTCAACAAGGTGCTGGAAGCATTCCTCAGAGATTTTGGTCCATATTGACATGATGGCATCACACAGTTGCCGCAGATTTGTCGGCTGCACATCCATGATGCGAATCTCCCGTTCCACCACATCCCAAAGGTGCTCTATTGGATTGAGATCTGGTGACTGTGGAGGCCATTGGAGTACAGTGAACTCATTGTCATGTTCAAGAAACCAGTCTGAGATGATTCCAGCTTTATGACATGGCGCATTATCCTGCTGAAAGTAGCCATCAGATGTTGGGTACATTGTGGTCATAAAGGGATGGACATGGTCAGCAACAATACTCAGGTAGGCTTTGGCGTTGCAACGATGCTCAATTGGTACCAAGGGGCCCAAAGAGTGCCAAGAAAATATTCCCCACACCATGACACCACCACCACCAGCCTGAACCGTTGATACAAGGCAGGATGGATCCATGCTTTCATGTTGTTGACGCCAAATTCTGACCCTACCATCCGAATGTCGCAGCAGAAATCGAGACTCATCAGACCAGGCAACGTTTTTCCAATCTTCAATTGTCCAATTTTGATGAGCTTGTGCAAATTGTAGCCTCAGTTTCCTGTTCTTAGCTGAAAGGAGTGGCACCCGGTGTGGTCTTCTGCTGCTGTAGCCCATCTGCCTCAAAGTTCGACGTACTGTGCGTTCAGAGATGCTCTTCTGGCTACCTTGGTTGTAACGGGTGGCTATTTGAGTCACTGTTGCCTTTCTATCAGCTCAAATCAGTCTGGCCATTCTCCTCTGACCTCTGGCATCAACAACGCATTTCCGCCCACAGAACTGCCGCTCACTGGATGTTTTTTCTTTTTCGGACCATTCTCTGTAAACCCTAAAGATGGTTGTGCGTGAAAATCCCAGTAGATCAGCAGTTTCTGAAATACTCAGACCAGCCCTTCTGGCACCAACAACCATGCCACGTTCAAAGGCACTCAAATCACCTTTCTTCCCCATACTGATGCTCGGTTTGAACTGCAGGAGATTGTCTTGACCATGTCTACATGCCGAAATGCACTGAGTTGCCGCCATGTGATTGGCTGATTAGAAATTAAGTGTTAACGAGCAGTTGGAAAGGTGTACCTAATAAAGTGGCCGGTGAGTGTATAAGACAACCCATAAGTATAAATATCCAACCTGAGCGGAGGTCCTAGGAGCTACGAGAACAAGTAGTATGGCCTGGTGCCCACCAATAGATCTAGCCAATTTACCAGCATCCGTGGCCCCCAGCTCGGTGGCACCACACCTGGCTAACCCGTTAAAGGGACTCCACCTCGTGAGAGACCCACCATGTGCCAGACCACCCACCGCCATAAGCAGACCAATTTTACAGGGGAAAACCCACCAGGATGCTTCCCCCCAACGAATGTAAACCACTCCAAGGACACCTGCCTGCCGAGGCCACCGTGACGCTTGTTCACCGCCGAAACACTCCACTTAAATCCCAGACTGGTACAACTCATCCTAGGCCAGCACCTGCAAAAGAAGAAACACAAAAAACAAGGGAGGGAGGGAGGGACCGTTCACGATGCTGGCCGGCCGCCGAATGAAGCTCCGGCTTAACTGATGGAAGCTCCGCTAAGCTCCGTGCCCGAACTTCTGGTACTTGGCGCAGGGAGACAGGAGCAGCGTCAACAGGCCCAGGTAAGTACCCCCCTCCCCTGCTATCCCTTGCGCACTGCCTACAAGGGGGAAGTCATGTCTGTCCTCCGTTACAGGAACGCTGTCCCCCCGCTCCGGACCTAGCTTTTTGCTATGACACTATATATCACTCTACTCTGCTCTTCCTGCTCTACAACATGCTCCATGCTGACCTAGCTCCAGGTTTGATGTGACAGGTTCACTTTAAGGATAACCTCAATTGCAATACAGTGAAGTTTCTTGGACCATGGATCAGTCTTTACAGGACCACTGATGCCAAGGCAGGTTAGATGACAGGATAGTGTTGGTCACCAAAGTGTCAATGTGTTAGAGCAGGGGTACGTACGGCTCTCCAGCTGTTGCAAAACTACAACTCCCAGCATGCATACTGCTCTGCTGTTCTTGGAAATCCCATGGAAGTGAATGGAGCATGATGGGAGTTGTAGTTTCACAGCAGCTGGTGAGCCGAAGGTTCCTTACCCCTGTGTTAGAGCATTCAGCTAGTTCTATTTTTGCTATACTTACGTCAACTATCACCCCCATGAGATACAATGCCCTTGTCGGCATGTGGTCTTGTGTACAATATCACTTCCAACATGTAATCTGTGGTTGGCATTGTGCACCCACATGTAGATTAGATGACCAGGCATGAACATTTGATAATACGCGACTATTATTATGTAGAACTTGTAGAGGCTTGCTCCCATAGATCTGCCCAGTTGGCTACAGTACTGTATATACCAGCAAGAAAGCATAGCGTGAACAATTGGTAGGAAACCAAGTACAATCTATATACAGCTAAGTTCTATGTGAGCAGGGTTACTTGATGTGAATACTACGCATAGCCTAACTATTCCCATGACCTACAGAGAACACTATGAGACATTACTCAATGACATTGCAATGTAGAAAGGAGATCACTCAAGTCAAATTGTTTACTGCCTAAACAGTACCCATTATAGATCATGGTACCCCGGCCAGCGAAGGCTGCCGTACAATAAAAATGCCATTCCGAGCAGTAAGGGACTCATCAGTTTGGAGTGGGGCATACTAATAACACAAAGAGCTCTATAACCACCGGCTGCATTATATTGGATCTGGCATGGTAAAATATTAAAGTAGTTGAGGTCCGTCATTTATTAACTAGAAATCTATATTTAATAAAGACGGTTCTTTCAAGTTCATTGAACTGGATTACTGAGGACAATTTCAGGTAATTTTGTATATAGTGTATATTGATCTCATATATCCAATTACTTGTGATTACTTTATGTGTATGATCGTCCTTATGTAGGTCTTAGTTATTACCATTTAGACATTTTGGCATCCTAGCAGCTTCTGCTGTAACCCTTTAAGGATGACAGTTTGGTCATCAAGGCTCGGCAACTTTTTTTTTTATTTTTTGCATCTCCATCTCTGGTTTGAACTTTTTTCCAAACTTCGTGCACTTTTTTTTTCCCTATTCCACATGGGGACTAGAACCTGGGACCGCTTGATCCCTTGTACCATGTACTGCATTACTTCTGTTGTGCAGTATATGGTACAGAGATTTTGTGGGTGTAATAGAGAAAAGGCAGCCTTGAGGCTACTGAATAGTCTTTTGGCTGTCATGGCAAACCCTTGGGACCCTGCGTTCTTACCGCAGGAGACCCCAGGTGGTGGAAAGGGAGGGCACTCCCCCCAACCACCCAGATGCTGTAACCGATATTGATCACTGCATCTGGAGGAGATAGATACTCTGCTAGGTCAGAGTATTTTTCGATTCTTGCTGCTAGTCCGAGGCCCCAGCTGTATAATAGAGATAAAACACAGAAGCGATATAGGACAGCTAAGCACCATACCATTACAATTCAGAGGAGAAAAGAGTTAATGGTTACAAGAGTGCCTAATATAAGATCCCCTCGTGAATACGCTGGGCTCAAATTATGGGACAGATCTACTAATACTTAGCTTTAGACAATGCAAACTTATACTAGACAGCTTTAAACTGCACCGGATTTATCAAATTGTCAGTTTGGCTTAGTTCACCCCAGAAAAATGCACCAATATTTGAAAAGTTGCAACGTAGGCCACACCCATTTCCCACAAAGCCACTCCCCTTTCCATGCAATCCATATAAGTGCCTAAAACAACTGATAAATGTGACACAACAGTTTTCGGTGCAAATTACAACATAATTCCGGTACTTTAGAAAATCTCCTCCAATGTGTCTGGTGCTTTCTTGGATTGTCCCTTTTAAAGACAGGAGATAATATTTTTTTCTGTTTTGGCTAACAGGAGTGCGGACCTTGCCCCCATACTAGAGGAGATCACAGAGACAACATACAGTTCATTCCAATGTAGTTAGAATAATTGTGCTAATTTTATCCATATTGTGTATCCAAGTAAAAGGATCGGAAAGCAAATAAAACCTATCCTGTTATGGGAGAGTGCTCTCATTGTCTTCAGAAGAGTACAGAGTAAACAGAACAGATAAGTGATGCTCAAAGCCTGACATCATAAAGCAAAGCCACCCCATACCACAAGAAAAGCTGGCCTCTGTGCTGGCAAGATGGTATCACCCACTCCTTGTATCCCAGACATGAACAATCTGATGCACAGTGCCCTATATGTATTAATATCTAATTTAGGGTATGTTACATGTGTATGACCAGAGCGTACGCATACAGTCTTTTTCTGGCTTATACTAGTACATGTACTGTGCATTTCTATTTAGAGGTTGACTAACTCCATATATAAGTACAAAGTGTTTAATATGTTGTTGCTTATTCGTTTCTTTAGGTTATTAAATATCATTGATCTCATATACCCAATAATAAGATTAGAAGAGGGGAAGTAGATGTAAAGCCTAGCGCCAACCGCTTGTAATTCTCCAAGGCTGATTGTTTACGATAAATGGAGGAATCTTCCTCGACTAGGAAAAAATAAAGTCAAGGAGTTTGCGCAGAATATGACATTAGAAAAAAAAATTTGCAGCAATTTTTGAAAGATAAATTAGTAGTGGGTCACAAAAAGAGAAAAGTAGACAGATACCCAAATATTTCCTCTAATTTACTATCCACTCCTTGCTTTGGATTAAAAAACTGAATTATAATGACACAAGTGAAAAACACCCTTAGGACTCACGTACATGACTGAGTGTGCTTCCGATGTTCGGCCGGGTTTGCAGCGCAATGTACTCGGAGTGCAGCATCCCAGAGCAATGTGCTGCTATATGTTCTGTGTTTGTTACATGTACCTGGGATTGTCTTGTGTGTCTTGTATGTGTATGTGTTTATGGTGAAGTACATTGTATCCGCCATTTTACTGTACATACGCACTTATCTTTTCATCTTCTTGTTGTTTGAGGCCACAGGGTGGGGTTTAAGGAAAGGGTTTATATTCTATAGTAGCTGTAGGAAAATCAGTCCAGCAGTTTAGAGGGTCAGCGGTTAGTAGTCGAGTCCAGCTTTTCAGAAGTATAGAAGTTCAGCTCTAGCATCATTCACCTTGCTGAGTGAGACAGCAGGAGAACTCATCCTAGAAGCTAAAGACACAAGCCATCTTATTCTAAAGTACAACCGGAGACTGCCCCAGAGCTAGTGAGAGAACTTTGGGAGTTCACATCCACACGGCTCAGTATCGAGAGGTCCCCTCTCCTATAAGGAGTGCCTCGGGGAAAGACAAGAAGTTCAGGCATCCCCGTTTACTGCACAGCCTCGTGGAGGATTCAGAGTGTGTGAGTAGCGCACCAGGCCTAGCAGGCGGCACAGCCCGTGTCACCATATTCTGCACTCTCTGATCCCCCTCCACCGGGTTGCTGCAAGATGAGACTTGGAGAGACATCCGAGTGCACTCCATTATGCATTCATGGCTATGGGGGGCTTCAGATTCATTCTGTTCTGATGAATCGGAGCAGGATAGGACCTGCTCTATAATCTTCTGGATCATCAGAACAGAACGAATCAGAAACCGCCATAGATGTGAATGCATAATGGGATGCACTCGGATCTCACGAACGCAAACTTGGCCTCATAACACGTCATGTGTATATGAAATCTAGGGATTTACTCTCACCAGACAAAGTTGATGAATTTGTGTTCTAAAAATTCATCAAGGGTTTGTTTGAAAGTTGCCACTACATTAAAAATTGCCAAAATGGGGTAGGATTGGACAATTAATACCCCCCCCCCCCGAAACCAGCCATTAATCAAAATAACCTACATGATTTTGTGCACCTTTTAGTTCTGTTACTACAATATTTGCGAGGCTCTACCTGCATTTTCATTCAGAAATAAAACATCCAAATTGAATCTGCTATTATAATACTTTGAGGTGTCTTCATACCCCAGAGTACAATAAGTAGAGGCCCAGGAAAGGTGAATACAGTGTTAGTTACCTCCACTGAGCTCCAGCACTATTCCATGTTCTCTTTAGTTCTCTTCCAGCCTCCTGACTTACTGACATCAGGGACCTTTGAAGCCCAATGTCAATGGTTTTCGTGATGCATTAATGCAAGCGATACGACGATGCCTGACCCATGTGACCGCTGTGGTCCAAAAACAGACTTCAGAGGTCATGGATGTCAGTCAGAAGGCTCGAAGACAACAGGAGTCACTTTGGAGCACAGAAGAGGTGAGTAACACTGTTTTTGCTTTGTCACCTTCCATGGGTCTCAGCTTAACATACTCTAAGGTCTGAAGAGACCCCATAGTAGAATAATAGCAGATCACTCGATGAATTTCGAGGTTCATTCTTGTAGACAACCATGTCCCACAACAGTATAGTTGACCATGAGGTCGGATTATGGAGGCCTCACGCTACAACCCATTTTGCTCTTAATATAATCCGCCCCTGAGGATGTGACTTTGATAGGGGTGTTTCCTAAATAGTCCTAAATTATTCCCGATTTTTATTTAGATCCTAATCATCCGGCCCTAAAATGGGGTTATTTCTCCAGTGTAATTTCTTATGGAATCATAGCGGATCTTCCACTTCCGTCAACTGGCGAGTTTGTGGCGGCCAAACCTTAGTGACTAAGTTTATGGTCTTGACTCTCTGTGGGGTCTGACTACTTGGGACTCCGATGATTACAGTATGGACGTCCCGTATCCATATATGACTAGAGCGGCCACTCCATTTTACTCTATGGGATTGCCAGAGACATGCAGTGTCGCCTTCTCTTTGGGAGTCTCATAGAGATGAATGGAGAGGCGACGTGTATGTGCGGCTACTGCACCACTCATAAGGGAGAGAGCGCTTTATATTGTCCATATCAACCAATCACAACATAGCTTTCATTTCAAAATGTGCTCTTAAAAATTGAAAGCTGCTCTGTGATTGGCTGCTATGGGCAAAAAAGAGATTTCTTCTGGTAAATCTCCCCTTACACTGAATGCCATAAATACACGGCTCGCACTGCGCCCGCTTCCCCTGTACATGACCATAGTACAGTTCTCAGCACGCCGCGGGCACGACACTGGTCAGATTCCATAAATAAGCACCGTACTATGGTGTTGTCCTGACAACTGCAATGCACAGGCCCACAAATTGCCAGGATGTCTCAGGTGGCGTTACTATAAGAACAGATGGCGGCTTTCAGATACAAGTAGTGAGGCTATGTGGACGGGATTGATTGTTTTGTACACAGTCCACACTACAGAGCAATGATCAAACGCTCCTGCCTTTCATATATACATGTGTGTCAGGAAAGTTGCATCAAGAATTCCCATTGGCGCACATAAAAGTACATGATTCTGACCTAAAAGCGCCATGCTCTGTTTAGTACCTTCATGTTTCCTATCAGGTTCATAGTTTACAACAAGTGTTAAAGGAACATATCCGCAGATGACTTATCTCCGATATACGTATCTCACTGCAGCCTGAAATAGCCCAAAGGTTATAATACCACCTAACGTATTACATCTACAGTATACGTGTCTCACTGCAGCCTGACATAGCCCAAAGGTTATAATACCACCTAACGTATTACATCTACGGTATACGTGTCTCACTGCAGCCTGACATAGCCCAAAGGTTATAATACAGCCTAACATATTACATATATATGGTATACGTATCTCACTGCAGCCTGAAATAACACATAAGTTATAATACCGCCTAACATATTACATCTACGGTATACATATCTCACTGCAGCCTGAAATAGCCCAAAGGCTATAATACCGCCTAACGTATTACATCTACGGTATACGTGTCTCACTGCAGCCTGACATAGCCCAAAGGTTATAATACAGCCTAACATATTACATATATATGGTATACGTATCTCACTGCAGCCTGAAATAACACATAAGTTATAATACCGCCTAACATATTACATCTACGGTATATATATCTCACTGCAGCCTGAAATAGCCCAAAGGTTATAATACCGCCTAACGTATTACATCTACGGTATACGTGTCTCACTGGAGCCTGACATAGCCCAAAGGTTATAATACCACCTAACATATTACATCTACGGTATACATATCTCACTGGAGCCAGAAATAGCCCATAGGTTATAATACCGCCTAACATATTACATATATACGGTATATGTATCTCACTGCAGCCTGAAATAACACATAAGTTATAATACTGCCTAACATATTACATATATACGGTATATGTATCTCAGACAGCCTGAAATAGTCCATAGGTTATAATACTGCCTAACATATTACACATCTACGGTATACATATCTCAGACAGTCTGAAATAGCCCATTGGTTATAATACCGCCTAACATATTACATATGTATAGTATACTTATCTCACTGCAGCCAGAAATAGCACATACTACTAATATATGTGAAAGTTTGTGTGTTTGTATGTTTGTTCCTCAATCACACAAAAACGGCTGAACGGATTTGAATGATATTTGGCACATAGATAGTTTGTAACCTGGATTAAAACAAAGGCTACTTTTGATACCAGTAAATGACATTGCTTCACGACTGTTATGAATTTATGTTCACATTCTATATTAAACTGCTCTTGCAGCAGCTTATCTCAGGTTCGTGATAAAGCTAGGGCTGTTATCTCTCTGTGTAAACACTCAGCTAACCCTCAGTCCATTGTGTACATGCATTTGGATATTATCTGATCTGCTCCAGGCAGTGCTGACACACTGAATGGGAAAATACCTTTAATCCAAATTGCCAGTTTTCTACTTTTAAACATGCTGGGAAAAAGAAAATCTAATTTGTCACAAAATTCTAAAACAACGAGAGATATGAAAGAAGCCAGAAATCACAGAGTTCTCCTCAAGCGGAGCTGAAGGGGATCATCGACGCCAACAACACACTCATTATATGGCATCCCAGAAAGCTGCTGAGATGCCGAAACAATCACAAGCACGGTGCGAGGAACAAGTTCAGAGGCAGGCCAGGTTGACAGCTGCCAAAATGCCAGAGCAGGCGGATCATCAACGCCAAAAACACGCTCATTATATGGTGTCTCAGCGAGCTGCCGAAACAATCACAGGCACGGTGCGAGGAACAAGTTCAGCAGCAGGACAGCTTAAGAGCTGCCAAAACACTGGAGCAGGCAAACCATCAATGGCAGCAATTTGCTGAATATAGGCGGATCATTGACACCAGCAATTCGCAGACGAAGTCGCAGGCAGAGGCTAGTAGGTTATAATACTGCATATCATATTACATATCTACGGTATACTTATCTCACTCCAGCCAGAAATAGATCACATAGTAATATTCCACTACATCTCAACAAACCTCTAATACCATCCAATTACTAGTTTTGTGACTGCAGGACATATGAAGAGTGGGCATATTACTTTTTTCAGCTTTTATCTAGGTGTGAAGAAGAGGTTACCCAACTCATCTTACCTCATTGAATATAACAAATTCCATGTCTTTGTACATGTCAAGGGGTTTTTTCAGAACTTTAATATTAATGGCCTACTTTAGAATAGGCTTTATATCAGAGAGGTAGGTGTCCAACAACAAGCACCCCCACCGATCAGCTTAGCCTCTCCATTACTGGGCATAGTACTATTCATTCTGTAGTAGTTTGCCTGGTACTACACCATGTCCCATTAACCTGAATAGGATGGAGCTTCAGCACCATATACAGACACTACAGTATTAACACAATGAATAGTAAATATAATGTAGCTGCGGCTGCCACCCAAGTGCCATGGCCTCCTTTCAAACAACTGATAGGTGAGGTGCTCGGATTCACACCCACCAATCAATGGCCTATTTTAAAGGAGTTTTCTGGAACTCTTAGTGGAATTCATACTTAGGATCCATCCACATGATACGTCATCAGTGTCTGATCAGTAGGGTCCAACCCCGAGAACCTATGAATCAGCTGATGGCACGTCTTAGGCTATAGCTCCTCTTAGTGAAACTCAGCAAGAAAATGCTGCAGAAAAAAAAAACGTATCCGCAGTGTTTTTCATTGTATTTTTGCAGATTTTCTTCTCTGATTATACCTACAGGGAGAACGCTAGCTTTTCCGCAGGTATAATGCTCATGGCGCAATTTTCAAAAACATTGAAAACGCAGCTTTTCTGCAGCTAATGTTTTTCTGCCATGTACGGATGGGATTAGCCAGGATCTCATTCACTTTGCAGGTAATGTACAATGCTGTATTTTTGCTACATGGGGCTTTAGCCTTAGAGAGGTTTCCAGGGCCTTGATTGGTGGGGGATGGTTTTATCCTTGGAACCCACACTGATCAGCTTATCCAGCTGCCTCCAGGCCCCAAAAGCTATAACACCTATTTAAGTAATAAGACCAGATCTGCAGTGCCCTGATGCTTATGCTATACAGTAGACAGGCTGCAGCTCAATGCCAATTACTTGAATAGGAGCAGAGCTGCTTCCATCTCCATCTGTATCTATAGCTTCCGATGCCCACAGGCAACCAGGTCAACTGATCAGTGTGCGGTCTATATGTCCTGTGGATGGGTCATCAGTATGAAAATGTTGGGTAGACTTAGGCTAGGTCATGAATAGGTGATCAGTGGCAGATCAACCCCGCGGAGCCCCTCTGATCAGCTTTCTGAAAAGGCTGCAGTACTCATGAGCCCCTTAGCTGATGATGATGTAACGTTCATCGGTCACATAGTGCAACAGCAGCACAGTCCCTTTAAAGTGAACGGGACTGAGCTGCAATTCTAAGCACAGTCTCTATGCAATGTAAGGCAGGACATATTCAGTGAAAAGGACTCTTCAACCAGCTGATCAGAAGGGGTCCTGGATGTGTGACTTCAACTGATCCTATATTGATCCTTTATCATACAGATAGGATGTCAATAAGTTAGCTCTGGAAAACTCTTTCAAGGATAAGTCTGCAATTATAAAATCCTGGAAAATGTTTTCCCCATGTGAAGTCAATGCATCAAAATAACAAATAAGACTATTGTCTATTCTCCTGTCTGTAGCTCACAGTGATGCCCCCCAACCCTCAGCCCTGGGATTTATAACATGGCTGCCCCTGTTCGGTGGTGATACCAGAGGTCGGACACCCACCAGTCTATGACTTATCGTCTATATAATGGCTAGGTGATGAATCCTTCTAAGTAACATGTCTGCTCCTTGATAACATCTGCATTTATAGCACCTGCCTTACACGTAAAAGAGAGAGGATGCTAATAAATTCTTATTAAAATGAGATTCCTCATAACTGGGGATCGAAGACATGTAGGTGTCGCTGTCAATAATGCAGAGTGACAGCGACCGTCAGCGAGGACCTGTTGGTGGCACTGGTGAGAGCAGGCGTGGGAAATTCTACAGCTCTGAGTCTTCGCTCCCCTATGTCTATCATCACTTCACGTGCAGAGGGAGAATTTTACTTACTAGAATTATATAAGGAACTGCTATAAAGTGAACTCTCTAAGGAAAGACATATATAGGATCGTAAGAACATATAGAGATGGAAGAATGCACCACACTGTACTTAGGAATCCGCTCCAGTACCCTCTTCTTTATGACATTATAAAAGGACACGTATATAGCACCATTTCTCTCCATAAACAATGTATTATTGTTCTGACAGACTAGACCTGAGGTCTTCCCTTCAGACAGATGACATCTGTAATGTCTGCAATGTTCTCAGGCATCAATGAAAGCAACAATTCAAAACAATTTAACAATGTATGGAAGTAACACAAGTAATACACAGAAGGACACAATTCAACTATAATACAAGATACACTGTACTGTATATGTATACTGGCATATGGTATAGGATATACAATTAGATAACACAAGGATAGATGGATAGACAGACAGATAGATAGATAGATAGATAGATAGATAGATAGATAGATAGATAGGATAGATAGATATGGATAGATGGATAGATAGATACAGATGGATAGATAGAAAGATAGATATGAGATAGATAGATAGATAGATAGATAGAGAGATAGATAGATAGATAGCACAGATAGATAGATAGATAGATAGATAGATAGATAGATAGATAGATATAAGATAGATAGATAGATAGATAGATAGATAGATAGATAGATAGCACAGATAGATAGAGATGGATGGATGGATGGATGGATAGATAGCACAGATAGATAGAGATGGATGGATGGATAGATAGATAGATAGCACAGATAGATAGATAGATAGATAGATAGATAGATAGATAGATAGATAGATAGATAGATAGATAGATAGAGAGATAGATAGCACAGATAGATAGATAGATAGATAGATAGATAGATAGATAGATAGATAGATATGAGATAGATAGATAGATATGGATAGATAGATAGGAGATAGATAGATATGAATAGATAGATAGATACAGATGGATAGATAGATAATATGGATGGATAGATAGACAGATGAGATAGATTAGATAGGTAGATATTAGATAGAAAGATGTATTAACTACATTGATATTGCTAAATCTATACATATAGATACAACATTTGCAATACATATAACATAGTTGGATACAGTAGATAGATAGATAGATAGATAGATAGATAGATAGATAGATAGATAGATAGATAGATACTAGACACATAGATATTACCCAGATATATACAGTAGATATTTTAGGTGTGACACAGTACATAGATATGTTATACAGATACATTAAGTAGATAGAAAACCAATATTGGATACATAAATATTAGATAGAAAAATAGGTTAGATACATAGATCTTGATAGATAAATCTATGCAGATCAGATACACTGATTGATATAGTTATTAGATAGATAGATAGATAGATAGATAGATAGATAGGAGATAGATAGATAGATAGACGCACACACTTATGTACATCTGTATATATGTAGTACAGTACATAAATAGACACAATAACCCCGGAGATGACTAATGGTTCTATAGTCTATCACTAGGGTTGTGTTTCTGCCAGCGGTTTAACCCTTTATGTCCTGGCTGCTTCCAGCAATAACATGCCCTAGAGATTTCCTCCCAGCACATACACACTGACAGCACACTATAGAATGTGCTATAGCAATAACTCACAGGACACACAATACATACTGCACAGAATCCATATAACAGCAGAGCCCTGGGCAGGGCACAGACAGCTGCACACCTTCCAAATAACCCAGTAACTTTCCTTACCATGTATGTGCCACAGTGAAGCGCCTCTGCTTGGGGATATTACTGTTCAGCAGCATCCTGCGGAGAAGTCTGGGTGAATTCCTGGGGGATATAATAGGTGACAACCTGGGGGACGCAGTAGAAGTCTTTCTGGTGGCTTTGGACTTCTCATGCTGCAACAGGTTTTCCCTTAAAGTCTTGACCAGGTCCTCATTGAGCCAGGCATTGGGGCAGTGGGTATTATCCACTTCAGGGACAGCCAGGGTGTCAGAGCTTGGCACTTGCTGCTGAGCCATGTCTTCCATGCAAGTTGGGTGAAGTCTAGAAGATAGGTGTTCAGTGGCCAACCTACCTGCCAGCTGCAGAGCAGGTTACTCCTCTGTTTGTAACATGGTTTGGATCTCTTCAGCTCCTGTGTTTAGATAGTGATCTGTTCACACAGCAGAGCCTATGACACATTACCCCTCCTATCCTCAATATCCTTGGCACTGGCTCTTTGGGCAATGATCAGAAGACCAGGACTGAGCCTGCATTAGAGCTGCTTTGTGAGAGCCCTACAGGTTCTGCTAAACTATTGCAAGTCTTCTACTGCAGCTGTGTCTATGTACATAGAAAGTAAAGGGAGGAGGGAAGTGAACGCCTGTTCATGTGGCTGGCAGCCTCTCTTCCTACAGTGCATTACACAGGGCTCCTCATACAAGAAGTCAACCAGAACATTCTTCCTCTCCTGCCATCTGCTCTGCTTTATGTGCAGGTACAGAATGGAGACAGGAACCTCAATCTAATTTATTGATAGTTCAACCATAAATTATTAGTTCTATGAGCTGGAAAATGTTGCAGTGCTGACAGTAGCTGGAAATACCTGCTCCTTATATATACCTAAGAAACAGGAGCAGCCCCTGGATCCTGCAGCTCTGGGCGCCTCATAAATCATCTTACTAATAGTATACACTCAGCCCATTGCTAGCATCACAAGTACAGATCTCTAGACAGTACCAATACTCCGGAATTTGCCTGAAATTTGTATGCATTACCCCAATCTATTCATCGATCCATCGCTTATCATTTGTCCAAATTTTTTGTCACCTTTTTATGCCTGGTAAATTCTGCATAAAATCCTCCCATCAAATATATTGTGATTTTGTTTTTACACTGCCCACATAATAGAGTGTAGTTGTTCCCGATTTGCTCCTTTTTTTTTTAAAAGGGTGCAAATGCACCCTATACAATGTTACTCCAGATAAACCAAGCCCACTTTCCCCACCAAAAAAGCAAAGTGTCAGGCTCAGATCACATCTGTGTTCGGGGAGTCCACTTGGACTATAGGCATAAAAATGTGGTTACCTAAGGAAACCCGCGGACCCCATAGACTTGCATGACTTTGCTCTCTGCATATTTCATGTGGATAGGGGAACGGAATGGTCCGAACACAGATGTGAAACAGGCCCCGAGCCTTGTGTAAAAGCCTTCAAAATAGGCGCAAACCATCTTAATGCCTAAAGCTAAAAAAATGGGGGTTATAATTGGAAGAAAATAGGCATAAAAGTCTCAATAAACCCCCCCCCCCACACACACACACTGTTTTTCAGTATCTGATATGTTGGATTCCCCTCTGTATATAGCATTTGCAGTTTTCTGTTCCATCACAGAGTTGGATCTACCACTTGGCAGAGACAAAGTCTGAGGAACCCCAGTGACTTAAAATGGGGTCTGTTGGAGCTCTGTAATGGTATCCATTGGTTACACCAGAAAGTAATAGTTCTACATGTGAACCTAGCCATAAATGGTCACTAAGGGCTAGTTCACACAGGGCTAGGGACCACGTATTTTGGTCTTTATTTTGATGCGGGAAGCCGCATCAGAATAGGACCAAAAAGCACCTGCCATGACTGTCTGGAGTAGGCCCACATGAATGGTCTTAGTCCAGATGGTGCTGTCGCGAGGCGGATGCCACGGCTGAATCAGTCGCGGAATCCGCCTGAAGAAAGGGCAGCTCGCTTCTTTTTTTCCGTGAGCTGGAACAAACCGCTCACGGAATAAAGGACGCTAGCGGTTCACATAGACCTCTATTGTGAGGGGGTGGATTTTGAGGTGGATTCGGCGTCAAAATCCGCCCCCTCTTGCCCCGTGTGAAGGAGTCCTAAAGTTCATACTACCGTTCAGATTTCTGTTCTTCGGGTACACTTGGAGTCCAAAAAATGGAAACCCTATCCGCTTGAAAGGTGGTTACCAGGTTTCCGCTCGATATCAGGAAAGAGAAAAATCTTTCTTATAAGGACGAAGTTCCCAAATGGTCACACAACGCTAGTGTGACCATAGCCTTAAATAGGTTACGCAAACACAGGCTGCTGCAGCTACTAGTAAGTTTTCCATCTAACCCCAGAGCTTTATCAGCATCAATACTGTTCAATACATCGCTATAATTTTTCACATGATGCCCCTGAATGAATACGAATAAGATGGCTAAAGGTGATTCAAATGTCTGGTTTTTTTGATGGATCGTGTGTCCATAAAAATAGGATATCTCCTATCCCTGGCCAATTTTTCCCTGATCCCTCAAAGATCTTCATCTGTGTTACATGGCTGGTTATTACAACAGTCGTGTGAATAAAGCCTTACAGAACAAATTTTCCTGCTTTCTCCATGTGCTGTCTATTTCAGACATCATAGTAGCTATCTCCCGAGTCTTCAGCATTCATGAGCCGTGGGCTAACCCCTCCCCTCCACCCCTTAATTGACAGTTGTCTCCCCATACACAGTAGTAGGGAGAAGGCTGCCAATCTGCTGGTAGGCAGAGGAGGACAGGGTGAGACCGTAGGTCATGAATACTTAAAGATTGTAAGAGCAGACATAAGAGGCACATAAAATGGGATATTAAAATATCCTGTCTTTAGAGTAGGCAGCATAAAGGTGGTAATAGATTCCCTTCAAAGCTGATCTGTCAGCTCCAGTCTGTTTTAACAAATACTTGTGCCCCCCCCCAAAAAACAAAAAACAAAAAAAACAACAAATTATGGATCAACTTCCTTTAAACTCAGCTTTGTGAATTTCCTCTGTTACTCCTCCTGGAAATGTAAGAACTGGTGTTTTAGCCTATGACATAAAGAATGACCCTACACAGTCTGATTGTGAACTGATCAAAGAGTGTGTAAAGAGACATCCCTATTGACAAGGAAAATGGTAACACCCAGTTGTCAATTTATTTACTAATTTCCCTGAGTTACAACAGAGTAACAGTAATGTAGATGAATATATGCTTCAGAGATTTTATCTCACAGCTAGTCATTAATGCAAACATGTTAAAAGAGAAGGCAGATCCTCCTTAAGGTAAATTATGTCAGACAAAGCATGTTGTACAGATCTGTAAGAAGACAAAACACGGCACACCCCAACATCAAACAGCACCATACAGTGGCACAAAGATGGCCTCAGGCTTCATGTTATGGAACCGCCGGGCAAGCTTAGTTAACCCATGAAATGCAGTGGAAGACACTGGTAACAAAGAATAGCGGTCTCTATTATTATTACGGTGGGGGATTCTTCTATTATATTGGACTGCCATTTGTGCAAAAATAAGTAAAGGATCCTCTGCCACATTTGTTGTCACTTCTGCAGCAGCTTCTCAGCCTCTATGTTATGAGAGGAACCTGCTGAGAAACTGACAGTCACCGAGAACAACTCAAAAACAGCGACTAGTCTGACAGCAGATCCTGTTCTCGGCTTTCCAAAAATAGCCACATATTGGAACTTTTAGGAACTTTAGCAATTGCCATAACTTCTAGTTTACTGATTTCTGGCTATGATTTTAATTCTTGTCTTTATAATATGGTTTGATATGTTACAGCTGAGGGAACCTGTCAGCCATTGTCCGGCATGTGAATGGACCTTAAAGGGGTTATCCTATCCAGCTTACCCAAATTATCTGCCTTACATCCAGTGCTAAATAGTCCCTGTTCTTTTGTGCATCCTTTGTCTCGCTTTATTTTATTTGCTGCTCCTTGTATCACTGTTATTTACATGTAGTGAATCTGTGGACAAACTATATTTCTCATGATTCCTCTTATTCCGCCTCTTATTCCCTTCTCCAGTCTCCACATGACCCTGCTGCGCACTCTGCTTGCTTCCTACTAGATCCTATCTGATGAAGGTCCAAAATGACCGAAACGTTATGTGCATTTACTGATCTAGTACTTTCTTTATGCTTGTCAAACCAATTCATGGCGTTTATGTACCAAAAAATAAAATTCTGTTTCACCCTTTCACCTATATACGGTGTGCAGCAGCATTTGTTTATACTTTCCACTGCAATGAAATCACAGGTAATAAATCACTCCCATATCTGAGGCCACACGCTGCTATGAGGTTTCATTTGCTGGCTGCACTGCTCACAGGGAGAAGTAGTGAGCGTCTAAACGAAATGTCACAGCTGAGGTAATTGACCTGAACAAGAAACTGCTTTGTATTGATGCATCCTATTATTTGGCCCATGTTTTTTTTTTTTTTTTTTTTTTTTTTTTTTTTTTAATGGATAACCCCTTTAAATTTGTATACATTTAAAAGTTAAACAATTTGTAAAATCCCAGCCTTGAGTTGCTTATTGTGGACAGGTTAGGCCTGGTTCACATGTGCGTTCGGGTTTCCGTTCTGCTTGGGGATCCCCCGAACGGAAACCTATACACATAAAAAAGTGGTTACCTTAAGGAAACCCGTGGACCCCATAGACTATAATGGGGTCTCTGTGGTTTCTGTACGAAAAAGGTGGATAGAAAAGTGCTGTTTGCAGGATTTTTCTCTCCGCATATGGCCCGAACACAAATGGAATGGCCCGAATGAAAACGGAATGATCCGATTGGCCTGAATACAAATGGAATGGTCCGAACGCAAATGTCAACCGGGCAAAGAATCTGACAAGTGTCAGCCAACACCAATGAAGCCAACTCTCCAGTCTTGTCCCCACTAAGATGGTTAGAGGGAATCTTTAAAATTATTTTTTCAAAATGTAATTGCTTAGAATCGCAAACAAGTTTAAGGAATTCTAGGAATTTTAATATGGTTATGTTCATGACAAAACCCTTTAAACCTCTATCACTTCTACATAGGGGTTTATATATGAAGGCCACCATGTCACAATGTCAGATGATACAATTTTGACCATATGCCCTAGGACTGCTGAGCCATCCTTGTCCATATACCTTCTGGCAAGCACTGGAGTAAGGCCTTTACAGTCCCTAAACCCTTATACGATTTTGGTGACCCCCACATATATGTCATTGAAAATATAAACACGAATAAACTTACTGAGGCTGGATTTACATTTGGGTTGGAGTCTACGAGACTCCACTGCAGATTCTGCCTAAAATCGGCAGAGAGAAAAGTTCTATAAGAACTACTGAGGCTTCTGGATAGGGGCTAAGTGTCTATAATGACACATCCCCTTTAATGAATATTCTGCTGTAGGTGTCCCTTTTACAGTTTTACGCAAGATGGTACATCAGGGTAAACCAGCTATAGAAAATTTCTGAAGTGCCCCTTACCCTTGATACCCTATGCATATGTTTTTTTCCTTAAAGGGATTTTCCAGGCAAAAAATGATTCTTTGTTTGTTTTTTTTTAAAAAAGGTCTGTTAGTGCTATTAATGGGTTAATAAATGCCCCCATATACCTTTATCAGTGTTTTGAGTGATTTTTGGGTGTCTCTGGGAGCTCCTGGTATCTTCTGCATTTGTTTACTTGGTTCAGTTTCCTGCTTTGTAACTTCCACAATAGCTCCCTCTCACCTCACTCCCCATTTTCTTCTCTCCCTCTCTCCCATACACCTCCTCCCTGTCTCTCCAGCTTTCCCACCCACTATTAGCTCTTCACAACTAACTAAGCCCACTCCCCACATCATCATACTTACCTATCTTCCTTCCAATCTTCCTCCTGCAGGAAGGCAAATCCTTCTTTTCTGATTCTGCTGGTGCGCGCAATAGTCCCAGTGCTGCTCTGTGCTCTGCAGCTGATGATCCATCTCTACTGCGCAGGCGTGGGAGCTGTGCAGTAGAGGTGGATTATTGGCTTCAGATCACACAACAGCGCTGGGACTATTGTGTGCGCCCACAGTCAGAAAAGATGGAGAGTCCGTCCCGCAGGAGGAAGCCTGGAAGGAAGAGAGGTAAGTACAAGTGGGGAGATGGGAGTAGTAGTGACGTTCCGTTTCCAGACACAGGGAAACGGGTCATTACTGTTTAACCAGAAAATATCTCTGGGGCGGTCACAAGGATATGGTAAATATACATTTTTAATAAATGATGTTATTTAGAGAGTAGGCGGGGGAGGGTGTTTAGATTAGTGTTGGGATTTAATTATATCCCGGACAACCCCTATAATTCAGCCCTGCCTCTTGCCCTCATCTTTACCCATGAGTGTTTCTTTTTACCTTCCCGAGTGTTTCAACTTTTTGAACAGATGAATTTCATTATTTTATATCAATGGGTTTACTGTATTAACTATAACATAATCTAATACAGATCCCGGTATCCTCTACAGGAGGGCTTGCAGATCTTAATGATACAATTATAGTCACGGTAATTGGGTCAGAGTTAATTACCGATTGAGGTTACGGAGCACTGCTGGCAATGGACATCCTCTTAACTGAGCAATGTATGAAGATCTCTCCAACGCATTTTACACAGAGACTTGAATCTACTTTTTCCTGTAGACTTTCATGTACAAATGATTATAAAAATCATCCAAGTTCTAAACTATACAGTAAAAAACCATGAAATGACATATAGGTTGTTATCTATAGTAAAGGCCTATTGGTCTGTCCAAAATAGGCACAGAAGGATTTGGGTCAAGTGGAGGTTCTGCCCCTGCAAACATGTGAAATATGGTGACAGCTAACTTCCCAAGAGCCCAAGACCAGGACAACAGGCGCATTATGATCGGCTTCCTATGTCACAGTGATTTATGAGCTGCCGGTAACAGACGGTCAATGGGACAATGGGGCTGCCGTCTCCAGGGTAGCCAGGGCACATGACAGCGGACCTCATCTATAGATGGAAATTTATACTGGAATCAACCGGTGGCAAAAATTACAGAACCAAATCATGAACATGAGTCCTATATCTGTCTGGCACTAGCTATGCACACAGTAGCTCTCAAGGTAATGGCCTACTCTGTATTGCTGGCACCCCAAGTACATCAGTGTCTCCATACCAGGAGGAAATCATCATAAAACAATGTTTAATAAAAATATGGATATCGGCTTTCTGTATTGCAGCCTAACTACAAGCATAAAACGGATATTCCCATTATATGCAGTACAATTATGACATGTCCATGGTTTTCTGACTACTAGGACCGCCACTAATACTGTCAATGAATGTAGCACTGGGCTGGTTTAGCATGGCACCCCCTTTAAGATCTTCCCTACCAGTGGCGTAACTAGGACCGGCGGGGCCCCGTAGCGAACTTTTGACATGCCCCCCCCCCCCCCCCGACCGATGCCAGCTGAAGAACCCGACTTACTCCCTTCCCCCACATTCCTGCGCTCTCTATTATGCCCCATAGTAGTCCCTGTACACAGTATTATCCCCCATAGTGGCCCCTACACACAGTATTATCCCCTATAGTGGACCCTGCAGACAGTATTGTGCCCCATAGTGGTCAATGCACACAGTATTATGCCCCATAGTGGCCCCTGCACACAGTATTATGTCCCATAGTGGTCCCTGCACACAGTATTATGCCTCATAGTGGCCCTAGTACACAGTATTATGCCCCATAGTGGCCCCTGCACACAGTATTATGTCCCATAGTGGTCCCTGCACACAGTATTATCCCCCATAGTGGCCCTAGTACACAGTATTATGCCCCATAGTGGCCCCTGCACACAGTATTATGTCCCATAGTGGTCCCTGCACACAGTATTATGCCCCATAGTGGCCCTAGTACACAGTATTATGCCCCATAGTGGCCCCTGCACACAGTATTATTCCCCATAGTGGCCCCTGCACACAGTATTATGTCCCATAGTGGCCCCTGCACACAGTATTATGCCCCATAGTGGACACCCATGAACAATTATTATACTCTAGGGTCTTTTCAGACCCCAGAGTATAATAATCGGAGACCCATGAAGGATGAAAACATAAAAAAACCACTGTTACTTACCTATCTACGGCTGCCCTGCAGTCCTCAGTGGCGTCGGCCTTCTTTAATGACGTCCGGGACGTCACATGACCCGGGACGTCACATGACCGAGCCCTTTGTCTCGGGTCATGTGACGTCATGGAGCGTCCAGAAGTAGGCCCGAACCTGCCCGGAGCGTGGAAAGGTAAGTAACATGGTTTTTTATGTTCTCTTACCTTTCCTGGACCCTCGATCATTATACTGAAAAGACCCCTGAGTATAATAATGATGTCTGTGGGGCCCGTAGCGCCACTTACCGATCCTGGCTACTGCCAGGATCGGTAAGTAAATAGTGCCCGTTACCTAAAGGGGATAAAAAACGCAGCGGTAGCGGCTGTCGCCGGGCCCCTAATATCCCGAGCCCTGTGGCAGCCGCTACCCCTGCTACCCTGGTGGTTACGCCACTATTCCCTACACAACAACAATCCGCACCATTGGTTGTACAGGGGAAGTCTTAAAGGAATATTCCAGTCACAGCAGGTTACACTCTATCCATATCTACCGATCATAAGAACTGAGTCAATTCAATAGAACTTTAAGGGGCCATTCACATATAGGAATTTGATGCTGATTTGGGCATGGATTCTACTCCTGTTGATTTTAATGGGAGGCAGAGACCTCAAGAGAACACCGAAAAAATAAGCATCCTGCTCGATCTTGCTCAATCATCTGGGCCTGCTTAGCAGCAAAAGAAGCCGCAACTGAATGCCAAAGCCTTGCATCGACGTCCCTCTGGGGGTAGTTGGTGGCCAGAAAATGGAATTCCTAGGGGCCACACGGTGGCTCAGTGGTTAGCACTGCAGCCTTGCAGTTCTGGAGTCCTGGTGTTCAAATCCCACCAAGGGCAAAAAAACCATCTGCAAGGAGTTTGTATGTTCTCCCCGTGTTTGCATGGATTTCCATCCCATATTCCAAAGACATGCTGATAGGGAAAAATGTACATTGTGAGCTCTATGTGGTGCTCACAATCTACATAGAAAGAAAAAAAAAAAAATGGAATTCCTCTTTATTTTCCAGCGTGTTAGGGATTGGGAAAGATCGGATCCCGATCGGTGATCGAGCAAATTTCATGATTGGGATCGGCTGGAAATGATCGAAAACCGGATTTTAAAAACGATCCTGAAATCTCAAGATCGGCTCAACCCTATACTCCATTCATTTCAATAGGATTTTTGGAGATAGGCTGCATTTCAGGTATCTCCAGCTCAAAGCACCCCAGTTCTCATGATCAGTGGGGGTCCCTGCGGTTGGACCCCCCACTGATCAGCAAGTTACTTTGCTTTTGGATACGGGGTGACTGCTTTGACTGGAATATCCCTTTAAAAAGAATGTTCCTAAAGCAGAGGGGTCCAGGAGGTCAGACCACCCTCAATATGAAGTACAGGCATATTGTACTAATATATAATGTACTGATTTATAAGATGGCCGGGTCTGGTAGGTTAGTAGCACCACTGGTGCAATTTCGGCGCTGCAGATCCAATTCACCAATATGGGGAGGGGTCTACAGAAGACTTAAGTCGCTCAATCGCCTGCAGAATTTTCCTCATATATGACTCTGGATAAAAAGGAAAACTTTTACTATAACCCAGATCACCAGAGACATCACATTTACAGCAGGAATCTTCCCAACGTCAGCAGAATGTATAACTACATCTCTATGGAAACCCGTACAAGGGGCTTCGCTTTCAAGATCTTTGAGAAGCCTGAAGCCGGCAGTCTTTTTTCTGACAGTGGGTTTTGAAAGGGGTAATTGTACCGTAACAAAAGGTGACAAACATGTATTACCCAGCACAATACTGCAGAAGGAAGGAGCATACCACTGAATACATTTCATACAGTGAAGAAGTAAAGCCAAGGAAGTATATTCAATCTAGTGACTAATAATACCGCATACAATGTCCCTTATATTCTATATGCATGCTACATTCAAGGGTCAGGGTGACACGACCTTCTATCCACACTGCTGAGACACTTACAGTCAATGAAGTACTTGAATAACTTAATGTCTGGCGATTTCTACTGCCCTACCTGAGAGCAGGATATGATAGCGGGAGAGAAGCTGAACTCTGCGATATATAGCTAAATCCTGACAGGACTCCTAGCAGAGACAGTAAGAGTCCTGATTACCCCACCCCCACACAGTGATTGACAGGAAGAGCTCTCAGTCATTTGTCAAGGCCTGTCTGGATTTATGTTGCTTTTTACTTAAAAATCCTGATCCAAATCATATGTTCCTATATTTGACAGAGCTCAGCTTCTCTCCTCTATCATATAACCCTATATATCACAGAGCTCAGCTTCTCTCCTCTATCATATAATCCTATATATCACAGAGCTCAGCTTCTCTCCGCTATCATATAACCCTATATATCACAGAGCTCAGCTTCTCTCCTCTATCATATTACCCTATATATCACAGAGCTTAGCTTCTCTCCTCTATCATATAACCCTATATATCACAGAGCTCAGCTTCTCTCCTCTATCATATTACCCTATATATCACAGAGCTTAGCTTCTCTCCTCTATCATATAACCCTATATATCACAGAGCTCAGCTTCTCTCCTCTATCATATAACCCTATATATCACAGATCTCAGCTTCTCTCCTCTATCATATAACCCTATATATCACAGAGCTCAGCTTCTCTCCTCTATCATATAACCCTATATATAACAGAGCTCAGCTTCTCTCCTCTATTATATAACCCTATATATCACAGAGCTCAGCTTCTCTCCTCTATCATATAACCCTATATATCACAGAGCTCAGCTTCTCTCCTCTATCATATAACTCTATATATCACAGAGCTCAGCTTCTCTCCTCTATCATATAACCCTATATATCACAGATCTCAGCTTCTCTCCTCTATCATATAACCCTATATATCACAGAGCTCAGCTTCTCTCCTCTATCATATTACCCTATATATCACAGAGCTCAGCTTCTCTCCTCTATCATATAACCCTATATATCACAGAGCTCAGCTTCTCTCCTCTATCATATAACCCTATATATCACAGAGCTCAGCTTCTCTCCTCTATCATATAACCCTATATATCACAGAGCTCAGCTTTTCCCCCTCTATATCATATCATGTTCTCAGACAGGGCAGCAGAAATCACCTGACAGGTTCACTTTAATGCAGCTGTAAAGTTGAAGAGTGCCTTAACTGCATCTGAACAATCTCTGAACAGTCATGTGACAATATAAGTAAATAAGGACCAATTCAATTGTGCTTCTATTGTGCAACCTTCCCCATTCATTGAAGTGCTCCTCTAAGTGGAAAACGTTGTGTAACTTCAATTGTGTGACACATTGTGGATTTAGGTCAGGTGCTCTTTTGATGCTAGAGATCTTAACGTCAAGTTGTCATCTAGCGCTGACCTAAAAGTGTCTCTCTGTCCCATATCTGATAATTGCAGATATCTAATGTCATTTTCACTTATTCCGAGAAAAAAAAAGGAATTAAAAGGCTAAAAAATACTTTGACAGACTCAATAAATACCACATTTACTAATAGAAAGTACTGAAGTCTGAAACTACGCAGATTTATCACAGTAGCTGTTTCTGGATGATATATCTGGTGTATCTTTAGATTGTCAACTCTAAGTTTATACCATATATTAATTGGCTTACTTTGAGCCAGACTTTTATGCCATAATTTTGGTTCAGTTTGTCACATTTTATTTCCTTAAAGCCACGCCCCTTTCCTGAAAAGCCATGCCCAGTTGTCTAACATGTCATCATTACATTTTTATTCCAATCCAATGCGCCAAGATGTACCAAACTGTGACATATTTTATAACCACAATAACAGGCCAACCCCAATGAGAAAGTAGTAATAGGTCAAGTACTATGCTGTATGAATGGGAGCGCAGATGTTTCTCCTCTAGAAGTAGCATGCCTATGTTCAGTCTGTATATATATATATATACACACACCTTTCTTCTTGGCTAGACATGTCAGATATGTGTCTCACAAGTTAGCTTTCCAAAACAATATCCATATATACAGTGTCCATATATACAGATGTGTGCTTTCTTACCTTACATCTTAGCATCACGTATCCTGAGATATGTGCAGCAAGATGATCAACTTTGAAAAAAAAAAAAGTAAATTCACGATACTGTGTAATGAGATGTCTACCCAATATGTGTCTCAGTGTGGCCACCCGTTGGTTGTAATGGGAGTTGCAACCTACTAAATTTGTTTCATGAGAAGTTTTGAGTTCTTAACCAAAATTGAACGAAGTTAAGAGGGGGCAGAGGAATACCTTGTAACAGATTGTGTTGTGGATATCTAAGCAGCAATGAATAAAATAATTTTATGCTGGATTTTAGTAGCTCATTTGCAACAAGTATGTGTATATTAAAAAACTAAAGGATATAAAAGTTCGGCTTACTGATCCTGTGTGAAGTGGTGTAGACTGAATTATAGTTATTATATACTTACCTGATTGTATTCACTCATAGCGCTCACATTTGTCAGATGTCCTCATGCGATAATCCTTGAAGAAATGCCTAATACTAGGTTTGTTCTCTCTTCTGGGGATTGATATGGATGAAGATTATTTTTCACTGTCCCCAGTCTGTCATCAGTCACTGTTATCACTGAGGAGCCAGAAAGGATTTATTAATCTGATATTCTGCTAGGATTAGATCAATGTTCAAAGGAGAAAGCATTCCCATGATAGCAGAATGGTTATGTGTACAGTTGGCAGACAAACACTACTGTATAAGCAGGTATTGTAGTATGTGTCATGCTGTCATATACGGATATGTAATAAATCCATTTGGGATGCAGCCATAATATAGATCTTAAAATGTGGATGTCTTACAGCTGTCAGACCTGTCAGGCTTTCAGTATAGAGGTCATCTCTGGTGGCCAAGCCTAGTGCCAGGCAGCTGTCTGAATACGGCTCTACCTAGCAGGCTCGGTGTTCCATACTTCATCCTTGAAACCGGAACCAAACTTGTTTTTTCTTAAACCCATAGATCAGGTAAAAATAAATTGTGTAATATATTTATCAAAGAAAAGTACCGATTAATCACTTATTAATCACATATTTGCTGCCTCCTGCCGCTTATCAAGTCTGTACAATAAAAATCTATGGAGAGGGGAGGGGAAAGAAGTACTGCAATGTAGAGAGAGCGTTTTGTTTCACAACACAGCTGGGTTGTCAGGAATTACTATCCAGCCATCTACTGATGGACGTGACTTCATCACTATAGACAGCCTCATATCTCAGCCTCTCCTCCTCCTCCCTTCCCTCTCTGTAGACTTCATTGTAAACTGACACTGCTTTTGTGCAGAGCACAAACTGAAAACATTCAGGAGTAATAGATACAGGCACTTTTCTTTAGTGAAGTATATTGCAAAGTTTGTTCTCTTGACCCGCATTATTGATTTATAAAAAAAAAAAAAAAAGTTTGCTTAACTTTACAAGTAGGATTTTTTGAGTTCAGTCCTTAAAAAAGCCTAAGAATTTGCTGTACGTCTTGAGAATTTCTGATAAAGAAAACACATGATATCAGATCTGCATTGTTTAAAGGGGCTGTCCATACTGAGTTGAATAAAAGTAATGAATACGCATAATAATCTACAACTACTGTTCTAGTCCCCATTAGCCCTGCAGTGATATCATCAGGTATATCATTCATATGAGTTATGTGGTAATGTGCCATCATCTGTTATGGATCAAATATCAGAAAATAGCAGGATCTGGTTGATAACAGAGCGCAGTAAAACTAGATGTTAAATTCCTATACAGTGCTGGGAGATAGGTCACAAACACCTTCACCAGCACCAACCACAAGGTCAAATGAACTTAGCTGAATTTGGGGTCTAAGTTATCACCCCAGCGAGTAATGAGTATTTTTTTATTATTTTTTTTAAATCTCAGGCAGCCCCTTTAAGGGGCCTGCAGGACTGTGATATTGGTGGCCTATTCTTTGCATAAGCCATCAATATTCATTTCAAGGGTGTCTGCTCTTTGGGAACCAAAAGCAAAATGAATGCACAGCAGCTCATCCATGTGAATGACTGTGCCCGGTTGACACCTAGTGGTGCCTGCAGTCAGTCAGAATGTTGTCGTTTACAATACTCCCAAAATTTAGGACAGTGCCGTCCCCTGTCCAGTTCCAAAGGGGCTGAGGATGCAGGGTGGACACGGGCGCAAGTGTGAATGCCCCCTAAGCTTAACCAACCGTTACTTCCAAGGGATATTGCCCCTTTACTTGTAAGACCTACACCAAGAATCCGGACAACACAAGACATTGTATGGTGTATAAACTGATTATAAGGTATATGTTTTACCTGTAATAAAGTCTTATTTGTTGTCTGGCAAACTTACAAGCAGTGGCGTAACTAGGAATGGCGGGGCCCCGTGGCGAACTTTTGACATGGGGCCCCCCCCCATCCCAACTGACGCCGAAGACCTCGACTGACCCCCTCCTCCGCACTCTATTATGTCCCTTACTTACTTGCCCCTGCACACAGTATTAACCCCAATAGTGTCCCCTGCACACACAGTATTAACCCCAATAGTGTCCCCTGCACACACAGTATTAACCCCAATAGTGTCCCCTGCACACACAGTATTAACCCCAATAGTGTCCCCTGCACACACAGTGTTAACCCCTATAGTGTCCCCTGCACACAGTGTTAACCCCTATAGTGTCCCCTGCACACAGTGTTAACCCCAATAGTGTCCCTCTGTGTACACCCATAAACAATTATTATACTCTGGGGTCTTTTCAGACCCCAGAGTATAATAATCGGAGACTAAATCGGGAATAAAAACATTAAAAAAAAAACCCACTGTTGCTTCTTACCTGTTCCCCGGCTCCTGTGCTGTACTGTCCTCCTCTCGCGTCCTTCGTTAATGACGTCAGACGTCACATGACCCGGGAAGCATGCCGGGTTCATGTGACGTCAGAGACGTCAGACAGCAGTAGGACGGAGGCCTGGCAGGATCGCGGAGAGGTAAGTAACAGTTTTTTATGTTTATTACCTCTCCCGATCCGCCGGTCATTATACTCGGGGGTCTGCAAAGACCCCCGAGTATAATGATAGCCTCTGTGGGGCCCGCGGTGTCACTTGCCGATCCCGGCCCAGCCAGGATCGGCAAGTGAATAGGGCCCGTAACTGCCTATTGAAAAAAAAACCGCAGCGGTAGCGGCTGTCACCGGGCCCCCTAATGGCCCGGGCCCTGTGGCAGCTGCTACTGCTGCTACCACGGTAGTTACGCCCCTGCTTACAAGTGAAAACTAGGAGCCTTGCCAGTCGGAGAGAAGCCTAACATGAAGTGCCCGACTGGTTTTATGAAATCTGTTACCATGCGGATATAATGACACTATTTTGATGGCAGGTAACTCGTGCTTATACTAGCTCCACAATAATAAAATGAGAAGATAATAATTAGAGGCTTTAATCATTGCTAATTGTTGTTTTCATGACATTATATAATGAACAATGGCTACAAGGAGAAGATAACACTACAACTAAAGTAAGGGTGGGAAGGGATTGTATCCACAGAACGTCTCATAGACATCAGCAGCACATCACAGTATTATATAGAATGCTTGACTTATTATCTCCCTATCTTATAAAAATGAATTCTTGTCTGTCTGTCTGTCTGTCTGTCTGTCTGTCCGTCCATCTGTCTGTCTGTCTGTCCGTCTGTCTGTCTGTCCGTCTGTCTGTCTGTACTCTAATGCGAACCAAACGGCTGGACCGATCTTCACCAAATTTGGTACGGAGATACTTCAGGTATCCGGGAAGGTTTAAGATGAGACTCCAACTCGCTCGGACGTACCGTTGCTGAGATACAGCATTCCAAACACAGTGCCCCCCCCCCTTAGCCAATACAAACCTGCAAGTCTTTCACTCATATTCCAACTGCAATACACACGGTCACTCCACATGCACAATACAACACTGATATCCAAACTGAGATACACGCATCAGAGGATTAGATACACAGATCAGCACACAGTATCACATGCCAGAGGATTAGATACACGGGTCTGCACACAGTCCCACACACCAGAGGATTAAATACGCATTTCTACACACAGTTCCACACACTGAAGGATTTGATACGTGCATTTGCACACGGTTTCACATGCCGAAGGATTAGATACAGGCGTCTACACACAGTTTCAAACTCCAGAGGATTAGATACGTGCATCTGCACACATTTGTACACGCCATAGGATTAGATACACGCGTCTGCACACAGTTCCCCATTCCAGAGGATTAGATATGCGCGTCTGCACACAGTTCCACACGCCAAAGGATTAGATACGTGCCTCTTCACACAGTACCACACTTTGGAGGATTAGAAACGTGTCTCTGCACACAGTACCACAAGCCAGAGAATTAGATACGCGTCTCAGCACACAGTATCACACAGGGGAGGATTAGATACGCGTGTTTACACACAGTATCACACGGGGGAGGATTAGATACGCGCGTCTACACACAGTACCACATGCCATAGGATTAGATACGCGCATCTGCACACAGTACCACATGCCGGGGGATTGGATACACGCCTCTACACAAAGTTCCACACCCCGTAGGATTAGATACGCGCCTCTTCACACAATTCCACACGGGAGGATTAGATACACGTGTCTTCACACAGTTGTACACGCCATAGGATTAGATACACGGGTCTGCACACAGTCCCACACACCAGAGGATTAAATACGCACTTCTGCACACAGTACCACATGCCATAGGATTAGATACGTGCGCCTGCACACGGTTCCACATGCCTACACACAGTTCCACACTCCAGAGGATTAGATACACAGATCAACACACAGTATCACACGCCAGAGGATTAGATACACGGGTCTCCACCCAGTCCCACACACCAGAGGATTAAATACGCATTTCTGCACACAGTTCCACAACTTGAAGGATTTGATACACGCGTCTGCACACGGTTCCACATGCCGAAGGATTAGATACAGGCATCTACACACAGTTCCACACTCCAGAGCATTAGATACGTGCGCCTGCACACATTTGTACACGCCATAGGATTAGATACACGCGTCTGCACAGAGTACCACATGCCGTAGGATTAGATACACGCATCTACACACAGTTCCACATTCCAGAGGATTAGATACGCGCGTCTGCACACAGTTGTACACGCCATAGGATTAGATACACGCGTCTGCAGACAGTACCACATGCAGTAGGATTAGATACGTGCGTCTACACATAGTTCCACACGCCAAAGGATTAGATACGTGCCTCTTCACACAGTACCACACTTTGGAGGATTAGATACGTGTCTCTGCACACAGTACCACAAGCCAGAGAATTAGATACGCGTCTCAGCACACAGTATCACACAGGGGAGGATTAGATACGCGTGTTTACACACAGTATCACACGGGGGAGGATTAGATACGCGCGTCTACACACAGTACCACATGCCATAGGATTAGATATGCGCATCTGCACACAGTACCACATGCCGGGGGATTGGATACACGCCTCTACACACAGTTCCACACGCCGTAGGATTAGATACGCGCCTCTTCACACAATTCCACACGGGAGGATTAGATACACGTGTCTTCACACAGTTGTACACGCCATAGGATTAGATACACGCGTCTGCACACAGTACCACATGCCGTAGGATTAGATACGTGCGTCTACACACAGTATCACATGCCTTAGGATTAGATACACGCGTCTGCACACAGTACCACATGCCGTAGGATTAGATACACGTGTCTACACACAGTTCCACACGCCGTAGGATTAGATACGCGCCTCTTCACACAATACCACACAGGGGAGGATTAAATACGTGCGTCTGCACACAGTACCACACGCCAGAGGATAAGATAAGCGCGTCTGCACACAGTACCAAATTCCGTAGGATTAGATACGCACGTCTGCACACAGTACCACATGCCGTAGGATTAGATACGCGCCTCTTCACACAATACCACACAGGGGAGGATTAGATACGTGCATCTGTACACAGTACCACATGCCAGAGTATTAGATACGTGCATCTGCACACAGTACCACAGGCCAGAGTATTAGATACGCGTATCTGCACACAGTACCGCACGCCGGAGTTATTAGATATGCGCGTCTGCACACAGTTTCACTTACTGGAGGATCAGATACGCGCCTCTTCACACAATACCACACGGGGAGGATTAGATATGTGCATCTGCACACAGTACCACACCAACAAGGATTGGATACTTGCATCTAAACACAGTACTACACGTGGAAGGATTACATACAGCTTTACTCCAGGTATCCATAACAACTGATCACAGGTTTTTCACTGACATCCAAAATGAGATACACATAATCACATGACGCTTATGGACATACACACAAACAACATACAAAATACACCAGTGCAAAATTGGACAATTCTTATGGGGCCACTACACAAACATAAAATGTAATATACCCGTGCGAAGCCGGGTCCGCCCTCTAGTCTCCCTATATTATAAAAATGAATTTCTGTCTGTCTGTCTGTCTGTTCTCTAATGCGAACCAAACGACTGGACCGATCTTCACCAAATTTGGTACAGAGATACTTCAGGTATCCGGGAAGGTTTAAGACAAGACTCCAACTCGCTCGGACGTACCGTTGCTGAGATACAGCATTCCAAACACAGTGCCCCCCCTCTTAGCCAATACAAACCTGCAAGACTTTCACTCATATTCCAACTGCAATACACACGGTCACTCCACATGCACAATACAACACTGATATCCAAACTGAGATACACGCATCAGAGGATTAGATACACAGATCAGCACACAGTATCACACACCAGAGGATTAGATACACGCGTCTGCACACAGTCCCACACACCAGAGAATTAAATACGCACTTCTGCACACAGTTCCACACACTGAAGGATTTGATACGTACGTCTGCACACGGTTCCACATACCGAAGGATTAGATACAGGCGTCTACACACAGTTCCACACTCCAGAGGATTAGATACGCGCGTCTGCACACAGTTGTGCACGCCATAGGATTAGATACACGCGTCTTCACACAGTACCACATGCCTTAGGATTAGATACACGCGTCTACACACAGTTCCACACTCCAGAGGATTAGATACGCGCGTCTGCACACAGTTGTACACGCCATAGGATTAGATACACGCGTCTTCGCACAGTACCACATGCAGTAGGATTAGATACGCGCGTCTACACACAATACCACACAGGGGAGGATTAGATACGTGTGTGCACACAGTACCACACTTTGGAGGATTAGATACATGCCTCTGCACACAGTACCACAAGCCAGAGAATTAGATACGTGTCTCAGCACACAGTACCACATGGGGGAGAATTAGATACACGCGTCTACACACAGTACCACATGCCGGGGGATTGGATACATGCTTCTACACACAGTTCCACACACTGTAGGATTAGATACGCGCCTCTTCACACAATACCACACAGGGGAGGATTAGATACGTGTGTGCACACAGTACCACACTTTGGAGGATTAGATACATGCCTCTGCACACAGTACCACAAGCCAGAGAATTAGATACGCGTCTCAGCACACAGTACCACATGGGGGAGGATTAGATACACGCGTCTACACACAGTACCACATGCCAGGGGATTGGATACATGCTTCTACACACAGTTCCACACACTGTAGGATTAGATACGCGCCTCTTCACGCAATACCACACAGGGGAGGATTAGATACACGTGTCTTCACACAGTTGTACACGCCATAGGATTAGATACACGCGTCTGCACACAGTACCACATGCCGTAGGATTAGATACGTGCGTCTACACACAGTACATGCGTCTGCACACAGTTCCACACTCCAGAGGATTAGATACGCACGTCTGCACACAGTTGTACACGCCATAGAATTAGATACACGCGTCTGCACACAGTACCACATGCAGTAGGATTAGATACGCGCCTCTTCACACAATACCACACAGGGGAGGATTAGATACGTGTGTGCACACAGTATCACACTTTGGAGGATTAGATACATGCCTCTGCACACAGTACCACAAGCCAGAGAATTAGATACGCGTCTCAGCACATAGTATCACACGGGGGAGGATTAGATACGCGCGTCTGCGCACAGTACCACACGGGGGAGGATTAGATACGCGCCTCTTCGCACAATACCACACAGGGGAGGATTAGATACGTGCATCTGAACACAGTACCACACAGGGGAGGATTAGATACATGCCTCTGCACACAGTACCACATGCCGGGGGATTGGACACGCGCGTCTACACACAGTTGCACACGCCGTAGGATTAGATACGCGCCTCTTCGCACAATACCACACAGGGGAGGATTAGATACAGGCCTCTGCACACAGTACCACATGCCAGAGAATTAGATACGCGTCTCAGCACACAGTTCCACATGGGGGAGGATTAGATATGCGCATCTGCACACAGTACCACATGCCAGAGTCATTAGATACGCGCGTCTGCACACAGTTTCACTTACTGGAGGATTAGATACGCTCCTCTTCACACAATATCACATGGGGAGGATTAGATATGTGCATCTGCACAAAGTACCACACCAACAAGGATTAGACACTTGCATCTAAACACAGTACTACACGGGGAAGGATTAGATACAGCTTTACTCCAGGTATCCATAACAACTGATCACAGGTTTTTCACTGACATCCAAAATGAGATACACATAATCACATGACGCTTATGGACATACACACAAACCACATACAAAATACACCAATGCAAAATTGGACATTTCTTATGGGGCCACTACACAAACATAACATGTAATATACCCGTGCGAAGCCGGGTCCTCCCTCTAGTGTTCTATACAATTTATTACTGAAATCTCTCAAATATCAAGTACCGTCAGAGCGCATGTAACCACTTGGTGTAATGACTAGGTTACCTACATGTAAGTACTGTCTATCGACTAAAGGCTGAATGTTAATACCACACAGGCTTGTTATAAAGGTTATTCTATCCAAAAATACATTACCAGTAGACTGCTGGGACCCCCACCTATTGACAGAATGGGTCTGGGTCTAAACTTAGTCCCCCATTTATTCAGTGGCAAGACCACAGTTAGGAGCAGTTTGGAGTGGCAGTCGAGTATGGACCCCGCCACTCCATTTAAAGTCTAATGCCATGGATGGAAACCACTAAGTGGTCTTGGAGCTGTGAGAAAATAGAATCGGGGGTGGGGTGGGGGGGTGATATCTACTTTGACAGGAATAATATTTGAAGTCCCTTTCCCATAAGTACCAGGAAGCATACAAATAAACAATACAACACAATAAGAAATAAATAAACAATGCAAGTGTGTAAGGAAGAACAAACAAATGTGTCCACCCTTACTTTAGCCTAAATTTCACATTAATTCAATTCAATATAATATCACAACATACTAGAATATCCATTAATAGGTTGCATTCTGCATCATAACCACTGGGTGGCTGAACACAGACATAAATAGTGCAGACATCTTGTGATAAAATATCATGGCATTGTATTGTTTTGAAAAGCTGATCATCTCACGACAAACATATCTATATATGTCCATCAAAGAGAAAACGTAAAGAAGGATCCATCTGTACTGTATGTTATGTACTAAGGAAGTATAAGCTTTGACAATATGCTCCATTATGGTATATAAATGTCATAAGGGGAAATCTTCTGTTTGGTTTATATAGAAGTTCTCATTGTACATGTATTACATGGTTGCCTAATGAAATCAGTTTCTGAGAGGGGGTGGGGGATCAAGCAGTCACAATTTACCCTATTTACATTACAAAGACATCGCTTTAAATGACTAAAAGTCTTGCCAAATGCAGCTGGAGCTAGAAGTAGTCTCGGAGCTTGCTGTATATGGTGTTATTGCTGTGTTCAATATATCTAGTGACAGCTGCACATGACAAGGCTTTTATTTTAGCTTTAAAAAGGACCTTTCATGTCCTCGGGCACACGCGGTGCGGTGGCGGTGAGCGCTGAGGAATGCCTTCCCCCCCTTTTGACAGTACTCATCCATAGACTAGTACTGGGGGGCTTTGCTCAGTGTCATGGCTGGGTAGTAAGGAAGGCCCCATCACAGTATAGGACTACGGACAGACTATCAGGAGGGGCATCCCAGTTAGACTGTCAGGAACGCCCTTCTGACGGTGAAGAGCTACGGTCACGGCACCAATATCTCTTCCCCCGGGGCACATAACGGTAAAGCCGATAGATAATATTCACTGTATTGATCATTAATATTAGGAATTAGGAGTCATAAGATTACCTTCTATAGTATAGTGCCACCTGGTGTTTAAAGTGTGTAACAGTGTGCCCGTCCAAGCTAATGAGCTGAGTGTTGGTGGACACACATGCTCAGTCACTCTCCCCGCATCCCCGTTTCTGCACAGTGATCCTCTGTTCACTGCAGGGAGCAAATAGACATATCTTTCTGCCTTGCTTGTCAGGGAAAGACCATATAGTGGGGATCACGTCTTCTGCAGGGGAAATAGAAGGGAATATATTGCCAGCTGTCCATAGCCAGTCCCAGCAACATAGTTTGGTGCACAAAAATATGAAAACTGTATTTTATTTTACTAGGATTCAGAATTTTGGTATGAAATGGATTCCTGGGGTAACCCCTGATATCAGAAGAAGACAGTGATATTGTGCGTAAGGAAAGATGTGACTGTTCCTAACCTAGACAATAATTTATTCAGAGTCTTGCAAAACACAAAAAATAATGCACAAAATATTTTGGCAGACTCCTCAATCGAAACACCATCCAGTCTGGGTTGTCAGCTGACAGGTTGTGAATCCACTGCATGGTATAGATACACTATCACTCCGAAACAGGAGGCTTTTTCATAACTCTTCCGCCCCATTTAACCAGAAAAAAAGCGTTGGCCATACAGAATGGGGTCATTAAGACAGTAAGCGCCACATCATCTGCCCAGGTCACTAGGCAGGGCATCATATCTGCATGAAATGAATTGCTTATTGTCGCCGCCTAAACACTTAGAGGTTTATGGCAGGAGAATTGTTTAGCACATGACAACTGAAATGCGTTAGCGGGGAAGGAGGAACATGTGAAAGGGATTATGATAGCAGCCACTCATGGAAACACCCAAACAATGGACGCTCTCAACGTACTGAACTGACACTAAACTAACACAAGCCAAAGACGTCAGTGAAGAGGCTTCACCCCACACACTCTACACAAGGACTATATATTACCCAATTACACAACATCAGGATCAGCCTTGTATAATATGTAATCTAGGGGGATGCGATGTCTAATGTCATACGACGCGTTTTACAGCAATTCATAGGGTAACAAAAGGTAACTCAATCATATGGCAACTTACCAAGGCACGATTCCAAAAACAAGCTCGGAGAGGTTAGCCCGGTTTTGTCAAAAGTTTGACCTTGAGTCACAGTTGCAAAATCTAGACACATAGCTGTAAGGTTTGGATATAGATTGAATAATACATTGGAGCAGATTTATCAAGACGGACATTTTGTACACCGGCCTTGATAACCCCTGCGCTGGCAGAGATGCTCTTCATTTATGACGAGACAAACGCTTCAACATGAATTACACATATTCTTCAGCAGTCTAGACTGAAATCTACGTCAGTTTGTCGCTGGCTTAGATTTTAGTCCTCATTTAACCCTTACTTGACGCAGATATTTCTCATTTTTATGTTTTTTTTTTTACTCCCTGCATTCCAAAAGCCATAACGTTCTAAGAGTAGGTTCAGACAGGGTTTTTGGACCAGAACCTCAGGCGTTGGCTGCCTCAGGTTCCGTTCCAAAAACCAGGTAGCCGCGACTGAAAGCTGGTGCATTGCACCGACATCCAGCTGTGCACTCCGGGCCTAGTCTGAAGGGTGTGTCTTCAGGCCGAAAAGCGAAGAATGAAGGGCCTCGCTTCTTTTTCCGGCAGCCGGAACAAGCCGGATCCCGGAAAAAACTCCTGAGCACTCCCATTGATTTCAATGGGAGCCATCTTTTTGGTCAGGATTTTGAAGTGGATACGGCCTCAAAATCCTTACCAAAAATCTCTGTGTGAACTTACCCTAATTTTTCCGTCTAGGTAGTCTAGGCTCGATTTTTCGTGACAAGTTGCACTTCAAAATGGTTCCATTTATTATTCTGTACAATGCACTAGTGTAATGTCCCGGTACTGCTAGTCCAATTCCCTTTTATAGTCCTTGCAGACCGAGATGATATGGACATTTGCATATAAGGTAAAGCGTTTGCTCCCCCTTCCTTCCTTCATTTCTATTTTTTCAGAGCCAGCACACAGGGGGTCTATTAATGCGCCATCTTGTGGATGTTTTTGTGTACTACACCTGCCTATATTTACCATTGTAATGTAATTTGAGCTGGCACTGTAAAGGGAGTGTCCATTATAATTAGGTGACCTCCAGGACCACTCAAGGGAGCTTGGCTGGCCTGGAGGCGGAACTGAGTAACCGCCCTCTCTAGAGAGGGGGTTGGGAACTTTTTGGGTCTTTTGTCTTTGGGTGTAGAGAAACAGCTAGGAGACTGAGCACATGGAAGGCTGAGAAATGGCCGCCAGCTCCCACAGCCCTGCAAGCAGAGATGTCTCTTCCTCTGTATTCAAGATCCTTCTCAGAGAGTGTTTTCCTCTGAAGCTCCAATCTTACAAGCACTAAACTTACGGACCGGCCTATCCATACATCTGGGATGTCTACACGTATCTCTCTATCCAAGTAAGTCTTTGGTACAAATCTATATTTAAGAAGCCCATAGCTAGTCTGGCAGAAATCGAGGGTCGCCCGCTCCTGACAAATTATATTTGCTATTCTACATACGTGTACCCAGTTGTTGAGAACTAACCCCCTGGATACAAGTATATACAAGCTTACTACTCAAGCAACTATTAATTAAACTATCCAAAGCATTCCCGCTCCAAGCTCCATCACCTGCTTAATTGGACACTGCCTACAAAGATTGCTGTATTCTATGTGAAGAATTCCTCCATTTGTACATTTGTATTACTTTGTCCTGCTAGTAAAAAAGAGCAACGATTACCCCCGAAGCCTGGTTGTCTGTGGTCACTGTCAGATATCAGAGTGGGGGCGGGTAGTCGGGGACATCAAAAAGGAAATTTTGTGCACTTTCAGGACCCAGGGACCCACTGAAAGCCGGCCACATCTGATATTACCTGTGATACCAGCCCTGGCCCTCCTGAGTGTTGCACTAGGAAGCAGGAAAATATTCATAAAGGTGGAATAAAAAAAAAAAAAAAAACAACAAAAAACGCAGCACCGTCATTTTCTTATGGGGTTTGTTTTTACAGCTTTTATTGTGTGTTAAAAATGCTATGTTAGCTTTATTCTCCAGGTCGGTATGATCATGCTGAGAGTGGTTCACTCCTGCACCCGGTCTCCGCTGTGGGTTTCCGTTTTCTGCATGAGAAACTGAACAGAAGACGGAAACCTGGCAGTCCACCCGTGAGTGTCTTCTAGTCTCCGTGGTGAAACCATTTTTTTTTTTAACTGGACGCACAGTCCTGCATGTTCAACTTTGTGTCCGGTTAAAAAAAGAAACGGTTTTGCCGTGGAGACCACGACATGAAGATTACATGGGATTACATGAAGAGACAGAAGGATTGGAGCAAGCCTACATCCAAAGAAGATCTGTGTTTAATTCTCCAAGATGGCGGGAACAACCTCCCTACCGAGTTCCTTCAAAAACTGTCTGCAAGTACCAAGAAGGAAAAGTGATTGAAGGAAAAGGGTAAAGGTCACACCAAATACTGATGGGGTTATATTTCTGTATTCTTCATTCACTTCATTTTGTTAATTCAGTACTTTGCAGCAATTTTTGCACACCTGCCTATAACTTTTGCATAGTATTGTAAAGAGAATGTGTTTGCTTTGTACAAAGTTTCAGCAATGCATATTCAGAATAAAACTGGCAATACACATTAGATGGGCGTCAGTCACACCTACCGATTGTGATGGGACTGGCCACCCATCTAATGTCTGTGCTATCTGGTCTTTCTGCAGTAGATATTGGGAGAGATACAATAAGAATGAGGCTGTTCAACCTCCATTGCCAAATGCTTGTTCTCGGTAATAAGTTTCTGCCAGGGAAACTATTTGGAAATTATTAGCAAATCTCTTGAGCTGTTCTTCCTTTCCAGATATTATCATTCCCATTCATGAATTTCTTAGCTGCATCTTCTATGACCTTATTTCACAGTAACTTGCTCACCACCTCTATTCTGCTATCCAACTGCAACACTACGGCTGTGACATATAAGAACAGGCCACACTGAACTTTACATATAATTTGGCTGAACCCCCATTGCCAAACCCGACATATGCCCCTGAATTATTAATATGCAAGTTAATCCTCTAGAAACATCACAAAGGTTCCTCACAAGCAGATTCTTGGCAGAGTCATGGATAAAGGTCAATGAAGAATTTATTCAGCATGAAACCACCATGGGGCATGACGTTTTCGAAGAGGTACTCAAATATGGAATTTCAGTGTAGCATGTGCCATCAGTTTATAGATTTTACTGGTCCTAGCGAATTACTTTTGTCCAGGGCTCAAAAAAGGGAAATGACTAGCAAAAACTATGCCAAAAAGTGGGGGATCATGGACAAGTTGGAACATTCCCTAAGGTGGGACTTAAATGACTTGATTTTACCAACACAGTTCTTGGAATCTATTGTGAGAAGGTGACAGGCAGAGTGCTGGAGTCCAGGTATATCAGCCCCATGTGTGGTCCAGGGCGGATATGGAGTAGGCCTCAGCCCAGGTGTAGATCCTTGGCTCATTACTGGGCCAGAAAAGGCTGCAGCTCCTGCATTGCAGGGCAGTTCTATGAAGTGAAAGGAGGTGTGTGGGTCTGTCCTGTAACCCCGAGTCCGGTGAGACAATTTTGTGCCTGTGTTGTTCGTGTGGCTGGAAGTAAGCCACATGTATAGTTAGGTTATCAGTAGAGATGAGCGACTAGTATTAGATCGAATACCTCCCTGCCATAGGTATCCGTGTAAGCGGCCGAACACCAAGGGGTTAAACGCATCAAATATTCGATGCGCTTAACCCCTTGGTGTTTGGCTGCTTACACGGATACCTATCAATCGAGGTATTCGATCAAATACTAGTCGCTCATCTTTAGTTATCAGTTCTGTTTAGATATTGACTCAGATGAGCAGGTTTTTTATTTTATTTCTGCCTGAAGTTAAGGGGGCGTTCACACTACCATTGGATTCCCTCAGCAGTGTCCGTGGCTATTGTCTGTATAAGATTTTATTAACAGACACTAGCTGGTCCATCTGAAATATCCATCCATTTCAATGGGATTTTATCTTGTGTCCATTTACACCCATGTCTATTTTTTCAAGCGGACAAAAAAAAATCCTACATACAGGACTTTTCAGGAAGTGTCTGTTATTTTTTTAACATTGAGGTCTATGGGCGACGGACTTCTAACGGACAGTAATTGATATCCATAATTTACTGTCCATTTGTGTCCGCTATGATAGGTGTATGTTTTTTTGGTTTTTTTAAACGGACACCTTCATAAGGGAATCCAATGCTAGTGTGAACCCTGCCTAAGGGTGCATTCACACTGAGTAAACGCTAGCTTATTCTGAACGTAAAACACGTTCAGAATAAGCGGCGTCTAAAGCAGCTCCATTCATTTCTATGGGAGCGGGGATACGAGCGCTCCCCATAGAAATGAATGGGCTGCTTCTTTCACTCCGTGCAGTCCCATTGAAGTGAATGGGAAGTGCCGGCGTGTACGCTCCGGCATGAGCAGAGCTTGCCGTATACGCCGGCACTCCCCATTCACTTCAATGGGACTGCACGGAGTGAAAGAAGCAACCCATTCATTTCTATGGGGAGCGCTCGTATCCCCGCTCCCATAGAAATGAATGGAGCTGCTTTAGACGCCGCTTATTCTGAACGTGTTTTACGTTCAGAATAAGCTAGCGTTTATTCAGTGTGAATGCACCCTAAGGCTGTATTTTATTTTGCTCAAGCCAAGGTTTATTTATTTTCCTGTTTTTTTTTTCCCAAATAAACCAGTTTGCTGCACGTTTTGTGTCCCTGTCGTGACTGTATGGGTCCACACCACTGCTTCTATCAATCTACCTCACCCACTATACATATGTCTTATGGATTCCAAAGATCCATGGGCCCCTGTATTTGAAAAATGGGTAACAATTGTTATGTTTGAAAAATGTTTTCCATACTACGTGTCTACCAAAAGTGTATAATATGGTCCAAGATAGGGGATGGTAGAAGAGAGTCCAAGAGACCCTTACCATTTGTATAGGACTCATATACTGCTGTTAATCTGGGTTGCAGAGGAAGTAGGGAGACCCAGGCCCATGTCCCTCTGCCACCAGTATTGTAAATATCAATCATTGGCGGAGTTTTGCACTGTGGCCCAGCAGCTTCATGTTACAGCCCTGCGTCTATGTTACAAGCCAAGTCCCAGTTTTTGCAACACTTAAAGGGATGTCCAATAATTTTAAGTGACTATGCTGTCACTTGCAGTATCATGGGTACAATTCCAATTATTCCCATGGTCACCTATGCAAAGAAGCTGAGATACTGGTATTGTCTGGACACAATGCAGGGAATACAATTGAATGTTGGGACACAGTTCCAGGACGGCAATGGCTCTGTACTTCAGACCTCCACCAGTCTGCAATGCCACACTCAGCTACATGCTACCCCTTGCAATTATTACAATCCCCTTTAAATCTGACGTACTGTATGTGTAGTGATAAATGCGCCCTATTGTGTGAATGCAGTTAATCTGTACAATAGACAACTTATAAGCTGCCACCGCCATTATCCTCACCTGGCGGTAATGTGACGCCTATATTTCCTTCTCTAGCAAACAATGATTGTGTGTAAAGTGAAGCGACATGATGAGGGTATCGGCAGCTATAGCAACACATCATAATTCCAACAAACACACTTTATCCACAGGTAAATAATAAAAACACACAATTACGTGTTGTGTCATGTTTGCATTGGCACGTTTTATCTTTTACATCTATGCCAATGCTGTAACCTTTCTCTGCTATAAAGAACCAGTTATTCACGAAACTCCTAATGCCAGGTTAGATTTTACCGCAAGCTAATTTCTCTAAATCCTCTGTAATCTAATACTATATACAATATACTATAAGAAAACCCAGTACAAGGGGGTAGAGTGTTGGTTTCTGCATCTATGACATTTGGCTCACTGTTCCTTTCTGAAAGAGGAAGGCTTATATAAGTTCTTGCAAACCAGAAACAAATATGGCGGAGAGCAATGGTCTGTCTCTACGGTGTGTGTTCTAAAGCACAAATACTATAGGTAACATTTTTAGGGATTGCTATTTATGCAGTCTGTCCCTTTAATTCTTATGTGCAGAATGGTTTGTCTGTTGAATATGAGTCTACTGTACAGGAAATAGCCAAAAACCGGAAAATCAGCTAATTATATTAAAAGTTCCTGCCAAAAAGATCAGTGGGAAAGGCGAGATGGATTGTTGTTCTCCGGTTACAGCTCACATCAACGTCACCACAATCCGTGACCTGCTCCGACACGCCACATGCCGCCTACTGGGAGCTCTCGGCTATAATCCGCAGAACATGATCCCGCACTGCGGTTCTATTACTGTTTACATTGCAAATCAGATCTTCATATGGACGTAATAGAAACTTCACTCCTTTGGCGCATAGAGCGGTAGTGAATTTAGGTCAATTGGAAACTGTCATTTGCTCGCTGGTTTACTGATAGATTAACATGATGACCTAGATCATCTTTCTACCATGTGACTATAAAGTCTACTGGAAGACTTCCAATAACAAGACGAAACTTCAGTACATGGGCAATGAGATAGGCCAAATGGGCAGCACCCAGATCAAATGAATGTGCCACAGGTTTACTGTAGTAGTCTATGGGTTCTAGAATAGGAGATGCGTCAGAACATGTAGTAGATGCATTAGGAGATTAAGGACATGACCACACCAAAGGGTTCATCGGCCATGTGCTAACCACTGTATTAATGGCCAGCACACAACCCCATAGACTTTAATAGATCAATTCACACATCCGTTGTTAATGGTTCGTGTGAAGGATTCTAGAAAAAATAATACTTTATATTTCTTGGGCCAAGATCACAGATCCCTCAATCAACCCATGTCTATGAGGGATCTGTGAAACTCCAGTTACCCTTAGGTGTGCACTTGACCGTGCACGCTCTATTGTGTGAATTTAGACTAAGGACCCGATCACACATTGGAAAATAAATAGGAATTCCTCTCCAATGTCCGTCCCTTTGTTTCCCATGACGTATACATTCAGCTACAAAACTTGCTGCAGCGAGATTGATCAGGGCGCTTATTTTTCAGCTCCTTGCACCAGTGTCTGCCTCTCATTGAATACATTAAGAGGAACCAACTCCGCATTCCTTCATGCGAACATACCCTAATGGTATATTCACACACGTCACATATGTTGCCAACATTTCTGTAATTTTCCCATTCATCAGTATGACTTGCAGAAATCTATGCACAAGGACCTTGCGTGTCTCCTTTCACGGCTTTACACATTATTACCTGACTTCTGGGTGACATTGGAATGTCAATATATTGGCCTCACCGTATAACGTGACAAAGTCATGTAGCCAGAATATTCCACTGGGCCAGGGAGGTTTGTCCACCCCTATGAGATTCTTAGCGGTCATTCTACTTTTCGGGAGCCTCCTGGACATTCCTGGAGACTTGGCAAGTATGGCTTTACAGCATGTAGAGGAATCATAGAGATGAATCTCCTGTATTACTGTACATTGATTCACTATGCAGGAAGGAAACACTCAAATGTCCTTTTAAACTCGGCTACATATGTACTTGGGTTGAAGTATATGCTGGGTATACACATCAGATTAATGTTGGATATACACATTAAGGGTGAATTCACACTGAGTAAACGCTAGCTTATTCTGAACGTAAAACACGTTCAGAATAAGCGGCGTCTAAAGCAGCTCCATTCATCTCTATGGGAGCGGGGATACGAGCGCTCCCCATAGAAATGAATGGGCTGCTTCTTTCACTCCGTGCAGTCCCATTGAAGTGAATGGGGAGTGCCGGCGTATACGGCAAGCTCTGCTCATGCCGGAGCGTACACGCCGGCACTCCCCATTCACTTCAATGGGACTGCACGGAGTGAAAGAAGCAGCCCATTCATTTCTATGGGGAGCGCTCGTATGCCGGCTCCCATAGAGATGAATGGAGCTGCTTTAGACGCCGCTTATTCTGAACGTGTTTTACGTTCAGAATAAGCTAGCGTTTACTCAGTGTGAATTCACCCTAAAGGGGTATTCTCATCTTAAGAAACATGCAGACTTGTACCTTTAGCTAACTGAAGTCTTTTACCCTATATGTTGCTTTATCTATCTTGCTCCATTCCTCTTCCGTGTTTACCGCCGGTTGCCTTGGATATAGACCTGTTAAACAGGTTGGAATGATAACTCAGTCCCCGCTCCGGGCCCTCTATATTCTCTTCTTTCACTTTAGAGCCTTGATAAGGACTAGTCAATAGAGATGAGCGAACAGTAAAATGTTCGAGGTTCAATATTCGTTTCGAGTAGCCCCTCAATATTCGACTACTCGAATCGAATATCGAACCCTATTATAGTCTATGGGGGGAAAATGCTCATTTCAGGGGTAGGCAACGTTCGATCAAATTATACTTACCAAGTCCACGAGTGAGGGTCGGGCTGGATTCTCCGAGAAGTCTTCTTCGTGCAGCGTCCCCGCGGCGTCTTCCAGCTCTGAATTCACTCTGACAGGCATCGGGCCTGGGCAGAGCCGACTGCGCATGCCGGCACTACAAGCGGACATGCGCAGTCGGCTCTGCCCAGGCCTTATGCCTGGCAGAGTGAATTCAGAGCCGGAAGACACCGCGGGGAAGCTGCACAGAGAAGACTTCTAAAGGTAGGAGAAGAACCAGCGTTGATTGGCCGACTGTATAGCATTCGGCCAATCAATGCTGGTTCTGCATCGAACTTTTACATTCGAATAGCGAGTGGTACTCGATTGAGTACGAGTATTTTGAATACCGTAGTATTCGATCGAATACCTACTCGAACGAATACTACTAGTACTCGCTCATCTCTACTAGTCAAGTTTTTTGAACAATGTCTGTGTTATCTGTGTATATATAAATCCAGAGATAACTCTGCCATTTATAGCAAGCAGGAGTCTCGCTAAAAAAAAACCAGGAAGTGGAGGGGAGAGGAGACAAGAGGACAGGTGAAACCCTGAGATGAGAAAACCCCTTGAAATACTAAAAAGCCAATCAGTTCACCTTTGTAATATTTTTTTTTATTGATCTTTGCATCTAAACTGTAAAACTTTGACTATTTTGACTATTTGCCTTGGCCAGAAATATCCTTCCATTTTGTGTTTGCAGTTTCTATGCAGACTTGTGTGTCTCCATGGTAACAGACTACAAACAAATCATTCATGCTCTTAGTTATACTCTCCTCCATTTGTTACCGACTTTTTGTAAGCTACCAAATGTACCTATCACAGGGGTGAACCTACCCCTTTCGCCGCCCGAGGCGAACGACAGAGAGCCCCCCCCCCCGGGAGGAGGGGGCGGAGAGGGGGGGGAGTGACGGAGCGCGAAGGGGGCGGGGCTTAGCAGCGTTCACAGGCAGAGAGCAGGCACGGAGAGGACCTGCTCTCTGCCTGAGCATGAGGGGAGGCTGCTGGAGCAGCGCTGCTTCAGCAGCCTCCCCAATCCACCGCTCGGTGCTAAGCCAGTCCAGGACAGCTTGTCCTGGACTGGCTTAGGTAAGCAAAAATGCCGCCCTCCCTGGGGCCCTGACATGGGAGGTGCGGCGCTGACTTATCATAGTAGGTGACAGATAGAAGCAGATATGACTACAGGATCAGACTACACAAAGTCAGTTTTCACTCTGTTACCATAAAGTCATATAGGTTTTCACGGGAGCTGCATACACAAAACGATGGAGGATTTGATGCATTTTTTGGAATACTTAGGCTTGATAGTAAAAGTATAAAAGGAGACAAGGATGAATCATAACCTGTAGAACTTTTTTCTTTCCGTTTTTGGGATCAATAACATTTCTCTCTGCCTTTTTTAACATTCTCGGCAGCTCATTGATATGAATAGGACGGCACTTTATGTACGACAGTGCTCGGCAGCGTTGCGCTGACATTGAAGTAAGGCTAGAATTATCATCACATCTACTAAAGTGAATGAATGGCCTCCGACTTGGTAAAACAAACACATTAGAGAAAAGGACAAATGTGAAATCACGGCCTTTGTTACGATGAATGAGATTGATTAAGATCAGTCTCATCTTGTAGAGGAGTCTTTATATAGTCCTGACATTCAATGTATTCATCACCCAGCGTTATTCTGAGTTCTGTATAATTAGACCGCCACTTAGCGGAGAAGACGCAATCAGCCGGAATAAGTCAGGGAGAGGGACAGGCAAGGTGCAAAATGGCTGCAGATGCTGGCAAAGAGCAAGCTAGAAATACCAGGATGTGCGCCTGTGTGCACTCAATGCTGAGGAGGACGCTTAACGCTCTGATTTATTAGGGACACTTGACAGCTCTATGGTGGCGTAACAAAATGGCCCTGGTGCAAAAGATCATCTTGGACCCCCCATGATGAACTTCTCCGCACAACCATCCTCTGCATCCTACATTTCAGCATCATTTCCCTTATCTGGGTCCAGACCACCATGAAGACTTGTTCACTGTGCACACAAGTTACCCCTCATTCCCATCCCCTAGTGGTGCCCCCACATAGTACTCATGTTCCCATTAGTGTTCCAGTCTCCCCCTCTGAATCCCTCCATGACTATTTGCTGATGACTGACTATTGTTTTTGACATTAAATGGTTAATCTCCTTTCTGAAAGTGTAAGGCTGTGTATCATATATCTTCTCACTTCAGTGCACCAGAGGGCAGGGGGAATAATTTTACAATGCACTGACTGTCAGCCATCGATGGAAAGCAGAAAGAAGAATCACAGAAATTTAATCAGCATTAATACGTGTTAAAGGTGACATGTGACCTCAACCCCTCCACCCACCCCCACTGTGTTTTCTGGCAGCTGTGACCCCCTATAGTTACACCACTGAAGTTATATCATTCACAAGGAAGTATAGATTTATTATTGTATGCAATATCTGTATGTGAGCTCCCCCTAGTGGTAATGGCAAGTAGAATTTTATCATTATCAATATCTGTGTGATAGGCGGTAAGGTTTATGTGTTTTGTATTAGAAACAATCTGTATCTATTTCAATGTAAAACATTATACACATATATGTGGTATATAAGTGTCCAATTCTTTGTGATTTTAGAGTACCTGCAGTACAGAATTCCACACCGCCCCTTTAAGTGCATGTTATCCAGTAATGTCCTGACATGATACTGGTCATAATGACATTCAGTATTCATTGCAATTGCTTATTAATTTCCATGTAAACACTCCTGAAGCTCCATCATTAATCACTGTATTTTATTGCAGCCTAATGAGACTTTGTAAGGCTTGGTTACACCATAAATGGCCGTCATTTGTCATCCAGAGAGTATGCGAGCCGCTGCTCTGGACATGTAACCTTCAAACAGTTACTTGTACAGAACAACTACTTCACAAAAAGTAGGCTGCTGCTGGGCTACATTCAAACTTACATTACTGTGCAGGAAACATTGTATATAACAAGGAAAAAAAGGCGACAGGGACTAAAATTTTATATTTTTAAGTTAATAATATCTCAATGGTGCGCTTACCTCTGAAGAGCCCACTAGTCCTAACAGACCACTCTAGTCCTAACAGAGTCCACTATTCATAACAGAGCCCACTAGTCCTTACAGAGCACACTAGTCCTTATAGAGCCCACTAGTCCTTATAGAGCCCACTAGTCCTTATAGAGCCCACTAGTCCTACCAGAACCCACTAGTGCTAACAGAGCATACTAGTTCTTACAGAGTAAACTAGTCCTAACAGAGCACACTAGTTCTTACAGAGCCCAATAGTCCTAACAGAGCACACTAGTCATAACAGAGCCCACTAGTCCTTACAGAGCCCACTAGTCCTTACAGAGCACACTAGTCCTTATAGAGCCCACTAGTCCTAACAGATTACACTAGTTCTTACAGAGCCCACTGGTCATAACACTACCACTAGTCTATATAGAGCCCACTAGTCCTTACAGAGCCCACTAGTCCTTACAGTGCCCACTAGTCCTTACAGAGCTCACTACTCCTTATAGAGTCCACTGGTCCTTACAGTGCACTACTGCTTCATTCTAGCTTTGAGCTGTACATATCGGTAATATGTCGCCCATACAAAAACCCAATAGGAACAAGAGCTAAGAAAGAAATAATGTAGCAGCAGAGCTGACTTTGTCCCAACTTGTTGTATGAACAGTGTGTGATACCTCTGGCATTACACGTGTCTGCAGTAGATAAATGCTATCCTCTGTGCCCTCTCTGTCTTTAAGGAAATGCAAATTGTTACATAAAGTAACACAGTGAATGGTGATCCTATAAACAAGTGGTGAATAAAGTCACTTATTGCAAGTGAAGTGTGCCCTCTGCTGGAGATGTACCAGTATTTCCTTAGTACGAAGCCTGTAACAGAAAACTATGCAGAACTTAGAGACAGTCACAGCAACCCCTTAGCCCTAAACCCCTGTTCACATGTCACAGTTTACAGTTATAGCATAACATACCTGTTGCCTCATGAATTTAAACCCCTTCATTGACCTATACCGGGGTCAAGTCGAAATTTTTGACATTTTTACAGTAAAAGTGATGGAACTCTTAACGCCAATGTGAACAGAGCCTAAACTTGCATTGGAGATCCCAAAGAAGTAAAATACTCCCTTTCTCTGACATGCAGCCCTTACCAGGCTAATGCATGGCATGTTCATTGTGTGTGTGTGTTTGTCGATCAACCTCACCAGACAGTTCTGGGGTCGATGGACTCTCTTTATCCCAATAGGTAATTGGGACCTTCACCCTTCACACCCTTATGGCATATGATGTGACTATCCATAAATATCTTCCTGGTAAAACTCTTTTACTTTACATTTCCTTCTATTACTTTACATTTCTTGTAAGAAGGAGATGTATAACAGCACCATCTACTGTCTACTGATGTTACTACATTTTTTATTTCACGGTTTACGGTATTATTTGCCGGGTGACATCATAGGTCATTGGACTTTTCAGATCAGTTGGCAGCGCCTCTTTAAGTATTTCACATTGACTAGGGGTAAGCCACAATTCCTAACACATCCCATGCCATGATCAAGACTGGCGCTATTATGGAAGAAAGCAGCCATGTTTTTCTAATCTTATACAACTCCTTTAACCCCTTAGCGCTATATGACAAATATATTCATCATGAACATGGTGCAGTTAGCGCACTTAGTCATAGTGATCATGCGGGCACTGACACTCATATCTTGGTTCCTGCCGCAACAATGGAATGGATAACTCCGATCCCTGGCAGTTTAACCCTTTACATGCTACAGCTAATAGCAATCACAACATGTACAAGAGGTTAGACATAGGGAAGAGGTTCTCTCTGCCAGCCCATCGGACCCTCACAGAGCAATTGCAGAGTGCTGAGGGGTTGTCCTAGCTCCTACGCTAACATAGATGGACGCCTATTAGGCTTAACTATGGGCTCAGTCTAAGGGAGCCTTCACACGGAGTAAACACGCGTGTATTTTTGCAAAATACACGTGTAAAAATAAGACTCCCATTGACTTGAATGACATTTTACAGGCGTATTTTTACACGTGTAAAAAATATCATTGAAGTCAATGGGAGTCTTATTTTTACATGTGTATTTTGCAAAAATACACGCGTGTTTACTCTGTGTGAAGGCTCCCTAATAGAGAGAATGTCAGTGTTGAATTACGTTCATACTAACGTGTGAGCCTCTCTGTCCCAGATTCTGCAAGGAGAACTTTTCTCTCTGCCGAATGAAGGGAAACGGGGTGAACCCCAACATAGTCTATGGGGTTCGTGGGATTCGGCGTGTAACCACTTTTTAAAGAGGACCTTTCACCACTTTTGGGCACATGCAGTTCTATATACTGCTGGAAAGCTGACAGTGCGCTGACATCGCGGCGCCAATCGCGCTGTACTGTGGAGCCGGGAGGAACGCCCCCCTCCCTCTGCTCACAGCGCTCGTCCATAGACGAGCATTATCAGGAGCGGGAGGGGGGAGTTCCTCCCCGCTCCACAGTACAGCGCGATTGGCGCGATGCAGAAGGACGTCTCTGGCTAATGGTCAGAAACGCCCTTCTGACCATAGAGCACTACGGTACCGGCACCGTAAGCTCTTTACACCGGGCACAGATCGGGAAAGCCGACAGTGCGCTGAATTCAGCGCACTGTCAGCTTTCCAGCAGTATATAACACTGCATGTGCCCAAAAGTGGTGAAAGGTCCTCTTTAAGTGGATTGGTTTCCCTAAACGTACCCGAAAGATGGAAACCCAGCGTTACACTGGCATGTACAATAACCTGCCATACAGAAGCACTGCATGGTATTATACAAGTGATCAACTGATTGCAGGTATAAAAAATATGGTAAAATAAAATAGGGTTAATCTTAGAAAATATTTTTAAAAAAGTAAAAAAAAAAGTAAAAAAACATCACAATGTTCCCCAGCACATAACTTTATTATGTTAAAAATAATAAACCAGATATTGCTGCGTCTAAAACAGTCCACGCTGAAAAGCTAAAAAGTTATTTATCCTTCAAAAATAAATAAAAAAATAACCACAAAAATGTATATATTTTTTTTGTAGTCTTGTCTCCCAAAAAATTGAATAAAAAGTGATCAAGAAGTTGTACCACAAAAAAGACTACGGCTTGTACTGCAAAAAATAAGCCCCACACAGCTCGATCATTGGAACAATAGAAACATTATGGCTTTTACAATATGGCGATGGAAAAACAAAATATTTATTTGATAAAATCATTAGAATTGTGTATAAGTTGTAAAACGTAACCATCACTTAATAAAATTAGACATCGCCGTCATCGTACCGACCCACAGAATAAAGTGATAATTTAAAGCATTATAGTAAGTCATTATAGTAAGTCATCATATGGGGACCTCAATGGAAAAATAAAGGTTATTGCTCTCTGAAGCAAAGAAGGGGTTAAAGATATCCCACTCAAGAAGTAATATAGGAACAGCACAATGGGAAATGGGGGGGGGGGTTTCTTCAGTTCCTTTCATACATATGAGATACAAGGAATATAGTCAGTCAGTCAATATCTCATTTTTTGGATCAGAAAGCGTTTATTGCTAGGGGGACTCCATATACAAGAGCGGAGCTCAGGAAGAGCGATATCGATTGATTTGCCATTTATTTCCCCTGTTAGACAATATCCCTGAGAAGGAATCTCCAGAATTAAAGAGGGATTGTTTGTAATAAATGTAGAAATTCTGAGCAAGTATTAGTTAGAACAGCAGAGCTGAACAGACGTAGCAGAGATGAGGCTAGGGCATCAATATCTAGCTCTCCACACCTCCGCTGATCAGCCACTTCATTGTGTACACTGCCCCCTATCTACATGGCAGTGGCAGCTCTGGGCATTGCAGTTTTGTTCCATTCACCGATTCCTGGGTCCTGATGTACAATCTTTAACATGGCACTCGCCAGCCCTAACCTTCGTAGTATGGGGGAAGGATCAGAGCCTGGGTGCACTTTCCTCTTCTGCACCCTCCATAGCTGTTCCCTAGAGGACGACCATATTGCTTCTTACCCAGCAGATATCATAGTAAAATTATATAAATATCATCCTGATCAACAATGGAGGAGAAGGAGAAACCAAGAAGTTGTAATTCCTGCTGCATTTTTCTAGGTTTTAAGAGAATCCCTGAGGATGTGGAGCCATCTGTTCTGATACCAGTTGTTGATACATAAAATATACAGTGTACCTACATATATGTATCTGTAAATCTTCACAAATCTTCCCCACCTCTCAGTTTTAGTACATAATTGGATTCCCATCAAAAACTGTTGAAGCATTTATGTGTAAGAGCTGAAAATTGTGTCGTCCTTCTGTTATTCCTCCTGGAAATTTATGAGTCAATTAAAGTTTGGTGTTTCCATTTGGAGATATTTTCCTACACTTTCTGTCTGCTACTAGTTTGCCATAGAGAGGGGACACATCCCATAGACAAGGTGAACACGAACACCCGCTTGTCAGTTTATTAATAGATTGCTAGGAGGAATAACAGAGGATTGTCACAACACAGAGTTATAGGAAAAGATGAAAAAATTGTTATATTGTGGGGAAATGATTTGCTAAAACAGAGATGCCAGGGGAGCATCAAGTATCTGTAAAGTGTATTGGTATCGCTTCATAAGATCTGAGAGGTGTCACAGGCACAGCAGTAGTACGGATATTTCTGTGCATAATAATAATAATAATAATAATAATAATAAGTAGAGATGAGCGAACACTAAAATGTTCGAGGTTCGAAATTCGATTCGAACAGCCGCTCAATGTTCGTGTGTTCGAACGGGTTTCGAACCCCATTATAGTCTATGGGGAACAGATACTCGTTAAGGGGGAAACCCAAATCCGTGTCTGGAGGGTCACCAAGTCCACTATGACACCCCAGGAAATGATGCCAACACCTCTGGAATGACACTGGGACAGCAGGGGAAGCATGTCTGGGGGCATCTAACACACCAAAGACCCTCTATTACCCCAACATCACAGCCTAACAACTACACACTTTACACACTCAATACCACCTCTCTGACAGTAGGAAAACACCTTGAAACATGTGTATTTGGCACTTGCAGTGAGGAGAGCTTGTCACCAGCAGTGAATTTGGCCCTTGTAGTAAGTTGAGGTTGGCACCAACATTTGTTTTGAAAATCAGGGTGGATTGAGCCTCTAACCAGCAGAGTTTGGGCAAATTCATGGTGGAGGGAGCCTCTAAACACCCCAGTTTGGGCAAATTCATGGTGGAGGGAGCCTCTAAAAACCCCAGTTTGGACCAATTCATGGTGGAGGGAGCCTCTAACCAGCCCAGTTTGGGCAAATTCATGGTGGAGGGAGCCTCTAAAAAACCCAGTTTGGACCAATTCATGGTGGAGGGAGCCTCTAACCAGCCCAGTTTGGGCAAATTCATGGTGGAGGGAGCCTCTAACCAGCCCAGTTTGGACCAATTAATGGTGGAGGGAGCCTCTAACCAGCCCAGTTTGGACCAATTAATGGTGGAGGGAGCCTCTAACCAGCCCAGTTTGAACCAATTCATGGTGGAGGGAGCCTCTAAACAGCCCAGTTTGGGCAAATTCATGGTGGAGGGAGCCTCTAAAAAACCCAGTTTGGACCAATTCATGGTGGAGGGAGCCTCTAACCAGCCCAGTTTGGACCAATTAATGGTGGAGGGAGCCTCTAACCAGCCCAGTTTGGACCAATTCATGGTGGAGGGAGCCTCTAAACAGCCAAGTTTTGGGAAATTCATGGTGGAGGGAGCCTCTAACCAGCCCAGTTTGGACCAATTCATGGTGGAGGGAGCCTCTAAACAGCCAAGTTTTGGGAAATTCATGGTGGAGGGAGCCTCTAACCAGCCCAGTTTGGACCAATTCATGGTGGAGGGAGCCTCTAAAAAACCCAGTTTGGACCAATTCATGGTGGAGGGAGCCTCTAAACAGCCCAGTTTGGGCAAATTCATGGTGGAGGGAGCCTCTAACCAGCCCAGTTTGGACCAATTAATGGTGGAGGGAGCCTCTAAACAGCCCAGTTTGGGCAAATTCATGGTGGAGGGAGCCTCTAACCAGCCCAGTTTGGACCAATTCATGGTGGAGGGAGCCTCTAACCAGCCCAGTTTGGGCAAATTCATGGTGGAGGGAGCCTCTAAAAAACCCAGTTTGGACCAATTCATGGTGGAGGGAGCCTCTAACCAGCCCAGTTTGGGCAAATTCATGGTGGAGGGAGCCTCTAACCAGCCCAGTTTGGACCAATTAATGGTGGAGGGAGCCTCTAACCAGCCCAGTTTGGACCAATTCATGGTGGAGGGAGCCTCTAACCAGCCCAGTTTGGACCAATTAATGGTGGAGGGAGCCTCTAAACAGCCAAGTTTTGGGAAATTCATGGTGGAGGGAGCCTCTAACCAGCCCAGTTTGGACCAATTCATGGTGGAGGGAGCCTCTAAACAGCCCAGTTTGGGCAAATTCATGGTGGAGGGAGCCTCTAAAAAACCCAGTTTGGACCAATTCATGGTGGAGGGAGCCTCTAATTAGCCCAGTTTGGACCAATTAATTGTGGAGGGAGCCTCTAACCAGCCCAGTTTGGACCAATTAATGGTGGAGGGAGCCTCTAAACAGCCCAGTTTGGGCAAATTCATGGTGGAGGGAGCCTCTAACCAGCCCAGTTTGGACCAATTAATGGTGGAGGGAGCCTCTAACCAGCCCAGTTTGGACCAATTAATGGTGGAGGGAGCCTCTAACCACCCCAGTTTGGACCAATTCATGGTGGAGGGAGCCTCTAACCAGCCCAGTTTGGACCAATTCATGGTGGAGGGAGCCTCTAAAAAACCCAGTTTGGACCAATTCATGGTGGAGGGAGCCTCTAAACAGCCCAGTTTGGGCAAATTCATGGTGGAGGGAGCCTCTAAAAAACCCAGTTTGGACCAATTCATGGTGGAGGGAGCCTCTAACCAGCCCAGTTTGGACCAATTAATGGTGGAGGGAGCCTCTAAACAGCCAAGTTTGGACCAATTCATGGTGGAGGGAGCCTCTAAAAACCCCAGTTTGGACCAATTCATGGTGGAGGGAGCCTCTAACCAGCCCAGTTTGGACCAATTAATGGTGGAGGGAGCCTCTAACCAGCCCAGTTTGGACCAATTAATGGTGGAGGGAGCCTCTAACCACCCCAGTTTGGACCAATTCATGGTGGAGGGAGCCTCTAAACAGCCAAGTTTGGACCAATTCATGGTGAAGGGAGCCTCTAAAAACCCGTTTGGACCAATTCATGGTGGAGGGAGCCTCTAACCAGCCCAGTTTGGGCAAATTCATGGTGGAGGGAGCCTCTAAACAGCCCAGTTTGGGCAAATTCATGGTGGAGGGAGCCTCTAACCAGCCCAGTTTGGACCAATTAATGGTGGAGGGAGCCTCTAACCAGCCCAGTTTGGACCAATTAATGGTGGAGGGAGCCTCTAACCACCCCAGTTTGGACCAATTCATGGTGGAGGGAGCCTCTAAACAGCCAAGTTTGGACCAATTCATGGTGGAGGGAGCCTCTAAAAACCCCAGTTTGGACCAATTCATGGTGGAGGGAGCCTCTAACCAGCCCAGTTTGGACCAATTAATGGTGGAGGGAGCCTCTAAACAGCCAAGTTTTGGGAAATTCATGGTGGAGGGAGCCTCTAACCAGCCCAGTTTGGACCAATTCATGGTGGAGGGAGCCTCTAAAAAACCCAGTTTGGACCAATTCATGGTGGAGGGAGCCTCTAACCAGCCCAGTTTGGACCAATTCATGGTGGAGGGAGCCTCTAAACAGCCCAGTTTGGGCAAATTCATGGTGGAGGGAGCCTCTAAAAAACCCAGTTTGGACCAATTCATGGTGGAGGGAGCCTCTAATTAGCCCAGTTTGGACCAATTAATGGTGGAGGGAGCCTCTAACCACCCCAGTTTGGACCAATTCATGGTGGAGGGAGCCTCTAAACAGCCAAGTTTGGACCAATTCATGGTGAAGGGAGCCTCTAAAAACCCGTTTGGACCAATTCATGGTGGAGGGAGCCTCTAACCAGCCCAGTTTGGGCAAATTCATGGTGGAGGGAGCCTCTAAACAGCCCAGTTTGGGCAAATTCATGGTGGAGGGAGCCTCTAACCAGCCCAGTTTGGACCAATTAATGGTGGAGGGAGCCTCTAACCAGCCCAGTTTGGACCAATTAATGGTGGAGGGAGCCTCTAACCACCCCAGTTTGGACCAATTCATGGTGGAGGGAGCCTCTAAACAGCCAAGTTTGGACCAATTCATGGTGGAGGGAGCCTCTAAAAACCCCAGTTTGGACCAATTCATGGTGGAGGGAGCCTCTAACCAGCCCAGTTTGGACCAATTAATGGTGGAGGGAGCCTCTAAACAGCCAAGTTTTGGGAAATTCATGGTGGAGGGAGCCTCTAACCAGCCCAGTTTGGACCAATTCATGGTGGAGGGAGCCTCTAAACAGCCCAGTTTGGGCAAATTCATGGTGGAGGGAGCCTCTAAAAAACCCAGTTTGGACCAATTCATGGTGGAGGGAGCCTCTAATTAGCCCAGTTTGGACCAATTAATTGTGGAGGGAGCCTCTAACCAGCCCAGTTTGGACCAATTAATGGTGGAGGGAGCCTCTAAACAGCCCAGTTTGGGCAAATTCATGGTGGAGGGAGCCTCTAACCAGCCCAGTTTGGACCAATTAATGGTGGAGGGAGCCTCTAACCAGCCCAGTTTGGACCAATTAATGGTGGAGGGAGCCTCTAACCACCCCAGTTTGGACCAATTCATGGTGGAGGGAGCCTCTAACCAGCCCAGTTTGGACCAATTCATGGTGGAGGGAGCCTCTAACCAGCCCAGTTTGGACCAATTAATGGTGGAGGGAGCCTCTAACCACCCCAGTTTGGACCAATTCATGGTGGAGGGAGCCTCTAAAAAACCCAGTTTGGACCAATTCATGGTGGAGGGAGCCTCTAAACAGCCCAGTTTGGGCAAATTCATGGTGGAGGGAGCCTCTAAACAGCCCAGTTTGGGCAAATTCATGGTGGAGGGAGCCTCTAACCAGCCCAGTTTGGACCAATTAATGGTGGAGGGAGCCTCTAACCAGCCCAGTTTGGACCAATTCATGGTGGAGGGAGCCTCTAAACAGCCCAGTTTGGGCAAATTCATGGTGGAAGGAGCCTCTAACCAGCAGAGTTGTGGGAAAGCAGGGTGGAGGGAGCCTCTAACCAGCAGAGTTGGTGGAAATCAGGGTGGAGGGAGCCTCTAACCAGCAGAGTTGGGGGAAATCATGTTGGAGGGAGCCTAGTATTAGCAGAATTGTGCAACGCTTATGGTGGATGAGTATGAGGATGCGGAGGAATTGGAGAGGTTGAGTACAGACATGGAGTTTCATGTTGGGGTGCTTTACACAGGTGGGCACAAAAATGAAGGCTCTATCCAGTGGTGGTTCATTTTTATCAAAGTGAGCCGGTCGGCACTCTCAGCTGACAGACGGGTGCGCTTGTCAGTGATGATGCCACCGGCTGCACTGAACACCCTCTCAGATAGGACGCTGGCGGCAGGACAGGACAGCACCTCCAAGGCATATAGGGCAAGTTCAAGCCACAGGTCCAACTTCGACACCCAATACGTGTAGGGCGCAGAGGGGTCGGAGAGGACAGGGCTGTGGTCGGAAAGGTATTCCCGCAACATGCGCCTATACTTCTCACGCCTGGTGACACTAGGACCCTCCGTGGCGGCACTTTGGCGAGGGGGTGCCATCAAGGTGTCCCAGACCTTAGACAGTGTGCCCCTCGTTTGTGTGGACCGGTGAGAACTTGGTTGCCTACTGGAGGAACTGCCCTCCCTGCCGCCACTGTCACATGCTGGAAACATCTCCATCATATTCTGCACCAATTGCCTGTGGCAAGCATTGATGCGATTGGCCCTCCCCTCTACCGGAATAAAAGACGAGATGTTGTTTTTATACCGGGGGTCAAGGATAGCAAAGATCCAGTACTGGTTGTCCTCCATGATTTTGACAATACGCTTGTCGGTTGTAAAGCACCCCAACATGAACTCAGCCATGTCTGCCACAGTGTTAGTTGGCATGACTCCTCTGGCCCCACCGGAAAGTTCAATCTCCATTTCCTCCTCATCCTCCATGTCTACCCATCCGCGCTGCAACAATGGGACGATTCGAAGTTGCCCGGAAGCCTCCTGTATCACCATCACATCATCGGACAACTCTTCTTCCTCCTCCTCCTCCTCCTCCTCCTCCTCCATTAAACGCAGTGAAGCGGACAGATGTGTGGACCTACTCTCCAGCTGTGACGGATCGGATGCTATCCCTAACTCCTCTGTGTGATCTGAGTTATCCCTGATGTCAATCAGGGATTCTCTCAGAACACACAAGAGCGGGATTGTAAGGCTCACCATCGCATCCTCAGAGCTCACCCTCCTTGTGGACTCCTCAAAGACCCGTAGGATGTCACAAAGGTCTCTCATCCATGGCCACTCATGGATGTGAAACTGAGGCAGCTGACTTTGTGGCACCCTAGGGTTTTGTAGCTGGTATTCCATCAAAGGTCTCTGCTGCTCAACCACTCTATTCAACATCTGAAACGTTGAGTTCCAGCGTGTGGGGACGTCGCACAAAAGCCGGTGTTGTGGCACATGCAGGCGTTGCTGGAGAGATTTTAAGCTAGCAGCGGCTACTGTCGACTTGCGAAAGTGGGCGCACATGCGCCGCACTTTCACCAGTAGCTCTGGAACATTGGGGTAGCTCTTTAGGAAACGTTGCACCACTAGGTTGAAGACGTGGGCCAGGCATGGAACATGTTGGAGTCCGGCAAGCTCCAGAGCTGCTACCAGGTTCCGGCCGTTATCACAAACGACCATGCCTGGGCCCAGGTGCAGCGGCTCAAACCATATTGCCGTCTCATCGAGGAGGGCATCCCTCACCTCGGAGGCAGTGTGCTGTCTGTCCCCCAAGCTGATCAGCTTCAGCACAGCCTGCTGACGTCTACCAACGCCAGTGCTGCAACGTTTCCAACTCGTAGCTGGGGTCAATCTAACAGCGGAGGAGGAGGCGGTGGCGGAGGAGGAGGCGGTGGCGGAGGAGGAGGCGGTAGAGGAGGAGGAGGAGGGGGGTGTTCTTCTCGTGTCCCTGCCAGGAATGTTAGGCGGGGAGACGAGGTACACCGGGCCAGTTTGGGAAGCAGTCCCAGCCTCAACTACATTTACCCAGTGTGCCGTCAGTGAAATGTAGCGTCCCTGTCCGCATGCACTTGTCCACGCGTCGGTGGTCAAGTGGACCTTTGTGCAAAGCGCGGAACTAAGGGCCCGCCTGATGTTGAGTGACACGTGCTGGTGCAAGGCGGGGACGGCACACCGGGAGAAGTAGTGACGGCTAGGGACGGCATAGCGAGGTGCCGCAGTTGCCATCAGGTCCAGGAAGGCGGGAGTTTCAACAAGCCGGAACGCCAACATCTCCTGGGCCAGCAGTTTAGCGATGTTGGCGTTCAAGGCTTGCGCGTGTGGGTGGTTAGCAGTGTATTTCTGCCGCCGCTCCAATGTCTGAGAGATGGTGGGTTGTTGTAAAGAAACGCCTGATGGTGCCTTTGATGGTGCAGGAGAAGGAGATAAGACAGGACCAGGGGAGGATGAGGTAGAAGTCAACAAAGTGGCGGAGGCAGATGAAGTGGTGTCCTGGCTCGTCCTCTGGAGTGCATCGCCAGCACAGTCAGCAGTGGCAGTGGCAGAGGCAGAGGCAGAGGCAGTGGCAGTGGCGTGAACGGCAGGCGGCCTTTGTCCTGCCGTTGCTGCCTGCCACTGATTCCAGTGCTTGGATTCCAAATGACGGCGCATTGAAGTGGTGGACAGGTTGCTCTTCTCAGAGCCCCTAATCAATTTCGAGAGGCAAATTGTGCAGACAACACTATATCTGTCCTCGGCGCATTCCTTGAAAAAACTCCACACCTTCGAGAAACGTGCCCTCGAGGTGGGAGTTTTTCGGGGCTGGGTACGAACTGGAACATCTTGGGAGATTCCGGGTGTGGCCTGGCTTCGCCTAAGCTGCTGACCTCTGCCTCTGCCTCTAGCTACCCTTTTTGGTGCTGCACCTGCCTCAACATCCACACTACTTTCCCCGCTTGACATCCCCCCTGTCCAGGTCGGGTCAGTGTCCTCATCATCCACCACTTCCTCTTCCAACTCCTGTCTCATCTCCTCCTCCCGCACAATGCGCCAGTCAACTGGATGCCCTGACGGCAACTGCGTCACATCATCGTCGATGAGGGTGGGTTGCTGGTCATCCACCACCAAATCGAACGGAGATGGAGGAGACTCTAGTGTTTGAGCATCTGGACACAGATGCTCCTCTGTTAGGTTCGTGGAATCGTGACGTGGAGAGGCAGGTTGAGGGACAATGAAAGGAGCGGAGAACAGCTCTGGGGAGCAGGGACAGTTTGGGTTATTGTTCTGTAAAGCTTCGGAATTTTGGGAGGAAGGAAGACAAGACTGTTGGGTAATAGGAGGAGAGGAGGCAGAGTCTGACTGGCTGCTGGACAATGTGCTGTAAGCGTTCTCTGACAGCCATTGCAAGACCTGTTCCTGGTTCTCGGGCCTACTAAGGTTTGTACCCTGCAGTTTAGTTAATGTGGCAAGCAACCCTGGCACTGTGGAGTGGCGCAATGCTTGCTGCCCCACAGGAGTAGGCACGGGACGCCCTGTGGCTTCACTGCTACCTTGCTCCCCAGAACCATTCCCCCGACCTCGCCCACGGCCTCGTCCACGTCCCTTTCCGGGAGCCTTGCGCATTTTGAATTCCTAGTTAGAAATTGGCACTGTATACCAGTAGTAAAAATTGTGGGTGCACGTAACCCCAATATATTCTTTGAATTCCCAGTCAGACACTGGCACTATATGGCAGTAGCAAGAAATGAGGGTATTTGTATTCCCAATATACTCTTTGAATTCCCAGTCAGACAATGGCACTGTATACCAGTAGTAAAAATTGTGGGTGCACGTAACCCCAATATATTCTTTGAATTCCCAGTCAGACACTGGCACTATATGGCAGTAGCAAGAAATGAGGGTATTTGTATTCCCAATATACTCTTTGAATTCCCAGTCAGACAATGGCACTGTATACCAGTAGTAAAAATTGTGGGTGCACGTAACCCCAATATATTCTTTGAATTACCAGTCAGAAACTGGCACTATATGGCAGTAGCAAGAAATGAGGGTATTTATAACCCCAATATATTCTTTGAATTCCCAGTCAGACAATGGCACTGTATACCAGTAGTAAAAATTGTGGGTGCACGTAACCCCAATATATTCTTTGAATTCCCAGTCAGAAACTGGCACTATATGGCAGTAGCAAGAAATGAGGGTATTTGTATTCCCAATATACTCTTTGAATTCCCAGTCAGACAATGGCACTGTATACCAGTAGTAAAAATTGTGGGTGCACGTAACCCCAATATATTCTTTGAATTACCAGTCAGAAACTGGCACTATATGGCAGTAGCAAGAAATGAGGGTATTTATAACCCCAATATATTCTTTGAATTCCCAGTCAGACAATGGCACTGTATACCAGTAGTAAAAATTGTGGGTGCACGTAACCCCAATATATTCTTTGAATTCCCAGTCAGAAACTGGCACTATATGGCAGTAGCAAGAAATGAGGGTATTTGTATTCCCAATATATTCTTTGAATTCCCAGTCAGACAATGGCACTGTATACCAGTAGTAAAAATTGTGGGTGCACGTAACCCCAATATATTCTTTGAATTACCAGTCAGAAACTGGCACTATATGGCAGTAGCAAGAAATGAGGGTATTTATAACCCCAATATATTCTTTGAATTCCCAGTCAGACAATGGCACTGTATACCAGTAGTAAAAATTGTGGGTGCACGTAACCCCAATATATTCTTTGAATTCCCAGTCAGACACTGGCACTATATGGCAGTAGCAAGAAATGAGGGTATTTGTATTCCCAATATACTCTTTGAATTCCCAGTCAGACAATGGCACTGTATACCAGTAGTAAAAATTGTGGGTGCACGTAACCCCAATATATTCTTTGAATTCCCAGTCAGACACTGGCACTATATGGCAGTAGCAAGAAATGAGGGTATTTGTATTCCCAATATACTCTTTGAATTCCCAGTCAGACAATGGCACTGTATACCAGTAGTAAAAATTGTGGGTGCACGTAACCCCAATATATTCTTTGAATTACCAGTCAGAAACTGGCACTATATGGCAGTAGCAAGAAATGAGGGTATTTATAACCCCAATATATTCTTTGAATTCCCAGTCAGACAATGGCACTGTATACCAGTAGTAAAAATTGTGGGTGCACGTAACCCCAATATATTCTTTGAATTACCAGTCAGAAACTGGCACTATATGGCAGTAGCAAGAAATGAGGGTATTTGTATTCCCAATATACTCTTTGAATTCCCAGTCAGACAATGGCACTGTATACCAGTAGTAAAAATTGTGGGTGCACGTAACCCCAATATATTCTTTGAATTACCAGTCAGAAACTGGCACTATATGGCAGTAGCAAGAAATGAGGGTATTTATAACCCCAATATATTCTTTGAATTCCCAGTCAGACAATGGCACTGTATACCAGTAGTAAAAATTGTGGGTGCACGTAACCCCAATATATTCTTTGAATTCCCAGTCAGAAACTGGCACTATATGGCAGTAGCAAGAAATGAGGGTATTTGTATTCCCAATATACTCTTTGAATTCCCAGTCAGACAATGGCACTGTATACCAGTAGTAAAAATTGTGGGTGCACGTAACCCCAATATATTCTTTGAATTACCAGTCAGAAACTGGCACTATATGGCAGTAGCAAGAAATGAGGGTATTTATAACCCCAATATATTCTTTGAATTCCCAGTCAGACAATGGCACTGTATACCAGTAGTAAAAATTGTGGGTGCACGTAACCCCAATATATTCTTTGAATTCCCAGTCAGAAACTGGCACTATATGGCAGTAGCAAGAAATGAGGGTATTTGTATTCCCAATATATTCTTTGAATTCCCAGTCAGACAATGGCACTGTATACCAGTAGTAAAAATTGTGGGTGCACGTAACCCCAATATATTCTTTGAATTACCAGTCAGAAACTGGCACTATATGGCAGTAGCAAGAAATGAGGGTATTTATAACCCCAATATATTCTTTGAATTCCCAGTCAGACAATGGCACTGTATACCAGTAGTAAAAATTGTGGGTGCACGTAACCCCAATATATTCTTTGAATTCCCAGTCAGACACTGGCACTATATGGCAGTAGCAAGAAATGAGGGTATTTGTATTCCCAATATACTCTTTGAATTCCCAGTCAGACAATGGCACTGTATACCAGTAGTAAAAATTGTGGGTGCACGTAACCCCAATATATTCTTTGAATTACCAGTCAGAAACTGGCACTATATGGCAGTAGCAAGAAATGAGGGTATTTATAACCCCAATATATTCTTTGAATTCCCAGTCAGACAATGGCACTGTATACCAGTAGTAAAAATTGTGGGTGCACGTAACCCCAATATATTCTTTGAATTACCAGTCAGAAACTGGCACTATATGGCAGTAGCAAGAAATGAGGGTATTTGTATTCCCAATATACTCTTTGAATTCCCAGTCAGACAATGGCACTGTATACCAGTAGTAAAAATTGTGGGTGCACGTAACCCCAATATATTCTTTGAATTACCAGTCAGAAACTGGCACTATATGGCAGTAGCAAGAAATGAGGGTATTTATAACCCCAATATATTCTTTGAATTCCCAGTCAGACAATGGCACTGTATACCAGTAGTAAAAATTGTGGGTGCACGTAACCCCAATATATTCTTTGAATTCCCAGTCAGAAACTGGCACTATATGGCAGTAGCAAGAAATGAGGGTATTTGTATTCCCAATATACTCTTTGAATTCCCAGTCAGACAATGGCACTGTATACCAGTAGTAAAAATTGTGGGTGCACGTAACCCCAATATATTCTTTGAATTACCAGTCAGAAACTGGCACTATATGGCAGTAGCAAGAAATGAGGGTATTTATAACCCCAATATATTCTTTGAATTCCCAGTCAGACAATGGCACTGTATACCAGTAGTAAAAATTGTGGGTGCACGTAACCCCAATATATTCTTTGAATTCCCAGTCAGACACTGGCACTATATGGCAGTAGCAAGAAATGAGGGTATTTGTATTCCCAATATACTCTTTGAATTCCCAGTCAGACAATGGCACTGTATACCAGTAGTAAAAATTGTGGGTGCACGTAACCCCAATATATTCTTTGAATTACCAGTCAGAAACTGGCACTATATGGCAGTAGCAAGAAATGAGGGTATTTATAACCCCAATATATTCTTTGAATTCCCAGTCAGACAATGGCACTGTATACCAGTAGTAAAAATTGTGGGTGCACGTAACCCCAATATATTCTTTGAATTACCAGTCAGAAACTGGCACTATATGGCAGTAGCAAGAAATGAGGGTATTTGTATTCCCAATATACTCTTTGAATTCCCAGTCAGACAATGGCACTGTATACCAGTAGTAAAAATTGTGGGTGCACGTAACCCCAATATATTCTTTGAATTACCAGTCAGAAACTGGCACTATATGGCAGTAGCAAGAAATGAGGGTATTTATAACCCCAATATATTCTTTGAATTCCCAGTCAGACAATGGCACTGTATACCAGTAGTAAAAATTGTGGGTGCACGTAACCCCAATATATTCTTTGAATTCCCAGTCAGAAACTGGCACTATATGGCAGTAGCAAGAAATGAGGGTATTTGTATTCCCAATATACTCTTTGAATTCCCAGTCAGACAATGGCACTGTATACCAGTAGTAAAAATTGTGGGTGCACGTAACCCCAATATATTCTTTGAATTACCAGTCAGAAACTGGCACTATATGGCAGTAGCAAGAAATGAGGGTATTTATAACCCCAATATATTCTTTGAATTCCCAGTCAGACAATGGCACTGTATACCAGTAGTAAAAATTGTGGGTGCACGTAACCCCAATATATTCTTTGAATTCCCAGTCAGAAACTGGCACTATATGGCAGTAGCAAGAAATGAGGGTATTTGTATTCCCAATATATTCTTTGAATTCCCAGTCAGACAATGGCACTGTATACCAGTAGTAAAAATTGTGGGTGCACGTAACCCCAATATATTCTTTGAATTACCAGTCAGAAACTGGCACTATATGGCAGTAGCAAGAAATGAGGGTATTTATAACCCCAATATATTCTTTGAATTCCCAGTCAGACAATGGCACTGTATACCAGTAGTAAAAATTGTGGGTGCACGTAACCCCAATATATTCTTTGAATTCCCAGTCAGAAACTGGCACTATATGGCAGTAGCAAGAAATGAGGGTATTTGTATTCCCAATATACTCTTTGAATTCCCAGTCAGACAATGGCACTGTATACCAGTAGTAAAAATTGTGGGTGCACGTAACCCCAATATATTCTTTGAATTACCAGTCAGAAACTGGCACTATATGGCAGTAGCAAGAAATGAGGGTATTTGTATTCCCAATATATTCTTTGAATTCCCAGTCAGACAATGGCACTGTATACCAGTAGTAAAAATTGTGGGTGTATATAGCCCCAATTCTATTGCTAGGGGACTTGCAGGGTATTTCTGGGGTGAAGGTGGGGGGGCACACCGTTGGAACGGGTATCGGGGTATATATCGGGTATACGGGAATACACTGACAGTGTATTCCATTCAGGATCCTGGGAAAGCTGGGTTGCGGCGATTGAGCCCGTCAGTGCCACGTTACACTGACAAGCTTCTCCCTGGAATTTAGCTCTTACAAGAGCTGTTGGTTGTCTTCTCCTTCCTATCCTAGCCTGTCCCTGCCTACCCAGAATCTAAGCCCTAGCTAGCTGGACGGAAACCTCCGTCCTCGGTGAATTGCAAGCTCAGAATGACGCGAAGCTGGGCGGCGCTGTTCTTTTAAATTAGAGGTCACATGTTTTCGGCAGCCAATGGGTTTTGCCTACTTTTTTCAACGTCACCGGTGTCGTAGTTCCTGTCCCACCTACCCTGCGCTGTTATTGGAGCAAAAAAGGCGCCAGGGAAGGTGGGAGGGGAATCGAGTAATGGCGCACTTTACCACGCGGTGTTCGATTCGATTCGAACATGCCGAACAGCCTAATATCCGATCGAACATGAGTTCGATAGAACACTGTTCGCTCATCTCTATTATTAATAAGCACCAACATATTCCAAAACACTTTACAATTTGTAGGTTTCAAGTACAGGTTAAAAGAGACATTACAGAGACAGCCACTTCACACAATGGGATTGAGGGCCTTGCTTGCAAGAGTTTACATATCTATCCAGTCCTGGTGACACTAACCTATCTATCTGCAGGGCTGGTATACTAGGCTCTGTGGGGCTGGGTTGATATGCTGGTTCTATTGACACTAACCTATCTATCTGCTGAGCTGGGTTGATATGCTGGGTTCTGGTGACCTTAACCTATCTATCTGTGTGGCTGGGTTTATATGCTGGGTTCTGGTGACCCTAACCTATCTATCTGCAGGGCTGGGGTGATATTCTGGGTACTGGTGACACTAACCTATCTATCTGTAGGGCTGGGGTGATATGTCGGGTTCTGGTGACACTAACCTATCTATCTGTAGGGCTGGGGTGATATGTCGGGTTCAGGTGACACTAATCAACTATCTGGAGGACTGGTTGATATGCTGGTTCTGGTGACACTAACCTATCTATCTGCGGGGCTGGGTTGATATGCTGGTTCTGGTGACACTAACCTATCTATCTGGAGGACTGGTTGATATGCTGGGTTGTGGTGACCCTAACCTATCTATCTGCAGGGGTGGGGTGATATGCTGGTTGTGGTGACCCTAACCTATCTATCTGCAGGGCTGGGTTTATATGCTGGGTTCTGGTGACCCTAACCTATCTATCTGCAGGGCTGGGTTTATATGCTGGGTTCTGGTGACACTAACCTATCTATCTGTAGAGCTGGGTTGATATGCTGGTTGTGGTGACACTAACCTATCTATCTGCAGGGCTGGGGTGATATTCTGGGTACTGGTGACACTAACCTATCTATCTGTAGGGCTGGGGTGATATGTCGGGTTCAGGTGACACTAATCAACTATCTGGAGGACTGGTTGATATGCTGGGTTCTGGTGACACTAACCTATCTATCTGCGGGGCTGGGTTGATATGCTGGTTCTGGTGACACTAACCTATCTATCTGGAGGACTGGTTGATATGCTGGGTTGTGGTGACACTAACCTATCTATCTGTGAGGCTGGGTTGATATGCTGGTTCTGGTGACACTAACCTATCTATCTGCGGGGCTGGGTTGATATGCTGGTTCTGGTGACACTAACCTATCTATCTGCGGGGCTGGGTTGATATGCTGGTTCTGGTGATCCTAACCTATCTATCTGCAGGGCTGGGTGGTTGCTGGGTTCCAGTGACAAACTCCCTTTAAGGCGTCTCCCTGAATAATTTATTTTTACAGTCATTGAGAGTTTCTGTAAAAAAAAAAAAAAAAAAAAAAAAGTAATAATAAAATCCACTTCTCAGATCGTTTTGATACTGCAATCAATGCTTTAATAAATAGTTGAGGCTTTCTGGAATGTTTCCATATGTTTGTGACACTTAAAGGGTCTGTGCCGTTATGGACACCTCTGATATCCACAGGAAAGGGGATCAGTATCTGATTGCGGGGGTTGATCACAGGGATCGGCACTCCATTCACTTCCATAGGGCTGTGGGAACTTTGAGGTCTTTATGTAACCAATATACTACTAGTCCTTGTTCTGGTCCTCCAACAGTAGTGTAAACCTAGCTGTCGCGGGGTGTTTAGAGTCTATACTATAGGCCATGTGTAATATATATTTCATGTGGAATGTATTCTCTAACCTGTTGTATACATCAATGTGTAGTTGGCTGATTAGGGTCTAGTGTGTTAGCACATTGTATGCAAATACCTCTAACTAGCGAGGACAATGGGTGGAGATAATCTGCTCAGTGTCCCCAAGAAGATGTTGGATGGTGCATTGTCCACAGGAGACAGGGAGTCTGCTCTGTTTGGCATAGGTGAGGGGGGAAGAATCTGTGACTCAGCCCTTCCCACCCACAGATATAGGATGTAACAGTCTTAGTATATAGTATGTAGCTAGCAGTTAGTATGTGTTAGCCGGCCTGTGCACAGCTCTGCAGAGAGCCAGGATTTAGTTACAGGACCAAGGAACCAAAGCTATCATTGGATTGTGACTTCCGTGGACTTATTGTTGTTACGGTTGATGTGACCACCGCCGGCTACTAACTTTGTGGATTACAATAAATTGCTGTTGTCTCCCGTCCTCTTGCGTCCCTGTTGATTCAAGAGACCTTCCGGAGGAAGACGTATACCTTTGCTCCGTGACACTAGCGTTACGTTATAACATTGTTACGATTGCATCATTGTGTTACGAGTCTGTATACAGGCAATGGTTTTGCACTTAAATAGTATGTCATAAAGTCGCAATACACATCAGCAACCACTAGATGGCGCTCAGCTCTTTTGAAAATCAAGTATCAAATTTTAATTTGCAGAAATGTCTTGTGCACTTGGACTTTTCTAGGGTTCATTTTCCATGATTTGCTTTGATTTCCAGCTGTTTATGTGCGGCTCTCAGTATCTCCAAGTAGAATCATAGAAATAAATTCTGTACATTTCTATACACCTTTTAGGGCACTTCATAGTGGTTTTTATAACTTTCTGCAATTTTCCCTATTATGAAAAAATGGAGAATAGAAAACTGCCGGTTATATTCATTCATGGCTTTTACTAATAGAAATGTATTTAGAATGAACGGCATTAACAGGGCTTTAAAGGTTATCCATACTTTTGTAAATGTAAATGAGTAAGTATAGTGTACTTGCTGGGTTTGTTTCCATCTATAACCACAGGAACACATAGCTCTGCATAGGAGCTGTAGACACAAAATGGTAGTATATTTTGATGCTGCTTCATTTTTTACTGTAGACTAGCCTCTGCCCGCGACGTTGTCTGCGTGCTGTTGGCATCGATGGTTCGCCTGCTGCTAAACTTGTTCCTCACACCGTGCCTGTGATTGTTCCAGCATCTCAGCAGCTCTCTAGGATGCCATATAATGAGCATGTTGTTGGTGTTGATGATCCGCCTGCTCTGGCATTTCGACAGCTGTCAAGCTAGCCTGCCATTGAACTCGTTCCTTGCACTGTGCCCATGATTGTTCCAGCATCTCAGCAGATCGCTGGGACACCATATAACGAGCATGTTTATTGGCGTTGATAATCTGCCTGCTCCGGCATTTTGGCAGCTGTTAAGCTGGCCTGCCAATGAACTCATTCCTCGCGCTGTGCCTGTGATTGTTCTGGCATCTTAGCAGCTCACTGGGACACCATATAATGAGCGTGTTGTAGGCACTGATAATCCCCGTGTGACTTCTGGCTTCCTTCATAGCTGTCGTTGTTTTACAATTTTGCAACAAATTAGATTTTCTTTTTCCGGCATGTTTAAAAGTAGCAAACTGCCAATTTCAATTAAAGGTGTTTTCCCATCCAGTGTGTCAGCATGTTGCCTGGAGCTGATCAGATAATATGCAAATGCATGTACACAATCCACTGAGGGTTAGTGTTTAAACAGAGAGATAACAGACCTGGCTTTATCAGAACCTGAGATAAGCTTCTGCAAGAGCAGTTCAATGTAGTATGTGAACATAAATTCATAACAGTTGGGAAGCCATGTCATTTACCGTGTGTTAATCGAGGTGACAATCTATCTATGTGCCAAATTTCATTCAAATCTATTCAGCCGTTTTTGCGTGATTGAGTAACAAACATCCAAACACACACACTTTCACATTTATATAGTAGGATATACTGGAGTAAAAAAATGGTTGTGCAAGTGGAGAAAGAAGCATCTTAAGTTTCTAAGAAATGCATGGATAGGCCAACTCTATCATACCCCTGTCATTAGATATGCGAGTGTTCACATTGACTTCCTTCTTATATGCACAGTAACAATAAGAAGAAAATCAACTCATAAGTTATAACATTCCTATTATGTCCATAGTTATGAACCAGCAATGGATGCAGGATCCTGTATTGGGTCCTTTCTCCCTTCTCTGTGTGTACAATACTATATGTAATTTTAAAGTGCAAACCCCTATTTTAAATAATTTTGGTGAGAACAGTATAAATGCTCTTTTCCCTACTGTACCATGACAGTGCATTGCAGTGTGACTCCAAAGGGGGAGCAGCTCTTCAGGGTTACACTTCCTCTATGTCATTCTAAACAGTAAACCCATTACTGTCAACAGTAAACCTCTAATTTCAATACTTGGAATGGGAACAGTATAAATGCTCTTTTCCCTACTGTGACACTACAGAGTATTGTAATGTGCCTCCAAAGAGGAAGCAGCTCTACTCTTTAACAGCAACCCCTAGTATCAATAATTTTGGTGGGAGCTGTATAAATGCTCTTTTCCCTGCTGTGCTATTACAGTATTGCAGTGTGCCTCCAAAGGGGTGCAGCTCTTCTGTTTGTAGTGGTTCTAAATTTAGAGGGGTTTCCAGGGGTTACAATCCATGTATTTAATTCTAAAGAGCAAACCCCTAACTTTAATAATTAGGCTAGAGATGGTATAAATTCTTTATAATCCCTATAATATATTTGGCGCAGGTCACTCCGTCTTCAGTTTAAGACTGTGTATGAAATGCCACTCTTGATAAATCTTCCCCATGGTCTTATGAAGAGAAGACTATCATTAATAGCTATCACCCCTCCTTCAGACCGAGCCTATTCTTCTCATAGGCACTAAGGTTAGACCCTACTCTCTTAGAGAAGATTCATTACTTCTAAATGAAGACAAATGGCGATACATTTTCGTGTTCCCACCAACACGTCTAGATATAATTACTTTACTATACAATTTCCATGTACAATTTCTATATGAAAGCGACCTACATTAATATAGTTATGATAATATAGGGTACCATTAACCTAATGTATGTGCGTATGCGGCCGGGCGAGCTATGTGATTTGCATTGATATCAAGAAAGAAAGAATGGGAAAACGAAGCCTTGGGGATGTTACAATTTAATCTGTACGCTTGCGGTACGGGGAGATAAAGAGACTCGCCTGGGATCCCCGGATGCTGACACTGTGATTAACACGGAGTTCACGCTCTCTAAAACTGATCGTATGTGCATTACCGCGAGATACAGGATGGGAATAAAGCACAGAGCTATAAAGGACACCGGGGATTATTCTCAAGTAGACGGCATCCACATATTAGTTATTAATGCAGAATATTAGGAAGAAGAAACCATGAAATCTATATAGTAAACGCCTTCTGTAGATGCCGCCATTGATTGTGACACCTAACAAAGCCTAAAGATCTCTGACATCTACTGACAGCTCAGTACTCTGTTATGGCAGAACCCCTATAGGACCTATAGAATGGCATTGTCCATCAGTCCTGTAGATGTGGACCTGGACTCCATTCACATGTAGCACTCAGGGACACCACAGCATGACCCACCCCACCCCCACCTGAAGAGATCAGACACATATTAGTGTGTAAACACCTTTTAACATAGCCCATGAAAGTCTATGGATCCATACTGTATACTATGTTGTATGGCAGCGTATTGGACCCATAGTGTATACCAGGTTATATATGGTGGCATACTGGATTCATACTATATATTATGTTATATGGCAGCATACCGAACCCATATTGTATGTAATGTTATATGACAGCATACTGAACCTATACTATATGAAATGTTATGTGGCAGCATACCAAACCTATACTGTATACAATGTTATATGGCAACATACTGATCCTGTGAAGGTAGACCATGTCTATTCTTATTTTTATACTGCTTAAGAAATTATATTTTTCTTTGTGCAACGTTTATACATTAAGATGGCGCCTGTATCCAGTACCGCACCCAGATGCTGACGCACATGATCGTCATGTGGTTTACAAGAAAGACAGTATCATTTCCTGGGAACTCGAAAGCTAAGAGATGTTGAAATTTAACAGCCAATGACTGATCGCCAGTGTATTCGGATACAAGACGTATATGCTTACAGCCTGCCTTTTTCTTATCTTTCTTGCATTCCTGTATAAAAACTGTAACTTCCTCAATAAACCTCAGTTCTGTGTGAACAGGCATCACGCTCATTGCATGGACTGAGATTGAAACTGCATCAATGTCAGTGTTTATCTTTGTCAGCGCGCACATGCATGATTTATTTGGAGCAGGTGACTGACCACTGGAAGTGACCCGTATTCTGGCGGGGGTTCTCCCTCAACAATCCCATACTGTATACAATATTGCAGCATACTGATCCCATTCTGTATACAATGATGTATGGTAATATATTAGATCCATCGTGTATAATGTTATATGGCAGCACAGGGCTTTTTATTCGGTAGATTAAATTTTTTTTAAAATCATTGTTTCATTGGATACTGTATAACAGAGATATTCTACCCTGCCACCCTTAAGACAGTATCTTGCGTAGATGCACCGACCAATCCTGATCCTGATCACAGAAAACCTGACATCTGAACAACTGTGTCAAATGGAAATGGGGATCCACCCCTACAAAAGCTGTAGTTCTGGCAGTTTGCTGGTCTGAAGCATTAAGGAATGAGTAAACACAATGCCAAGGAGGAAAGCCATCAGCAATAATCTCAGAGAGGCCATCGTTGCTGCCTACCAATCCAGCAAGGTTTATAAGGTCATTTCTAAACAATCGTACAGTGAGGAAGATTATTCACAAGTAGAAAACATTCTAGATGGCTGTCTGTCCTCCAAGGAGTGGATTCCTAGAAAATCCTCCTCAAGGTCAGACCATACAATACCCAGAGAAACTGCACAGCGTCACATTCAGTGAAACCCAAACTCAGTATATCAGTGCAAACACCTTATACCTAGAGTCAGACATGGAGATGGAGGGGTGAAGATTTGGGCTTGTTTTACAGCCACAGGACCTGGGAGACTCCTCTGTAAACCAAAGTAAATCAAATATATCCACCTGCTAATCTAGACCCCCAGTATGGCTGAAAAAGAAAAGAGTCAGGGGGCCGCGAAGGCCCAGTCCAGATATCAACCCACTTGAAATGTTGTGGCAGGATCTTAAAGGGGTTGTCCAGGATAACCAGTTTTCCAGTTTTTTTTTTATGAGACCAGGGGAAGGTGAAAAAAAACAGATAAAAACCCTCCATTTTCTGGTACTCTGGTATCACTTATCGCAGTCCGGTGTCTTCTTCTGGTAGAAACACCTACCTTAGGCCTTAGGTTCTGTTGTGTTATTCATCTGAGGTTCAACATAATTTCAAGACCTTCTAAGGACCAGTTGATTTCTTATTCTGCCATCATAAGTAGAATTATAGAAAAGCGTGTGAGCTTTATTTTTCTCATGACTGTATTTTTTGTTACTCCAGGTTTGGGTTTCCATCCTTCCCCACTTGGGGACCCATAAAACTGAAACCCAAGCCGCTTAAAAAGGACCCCATAGACTAGAAATCAGGCTTCAGTAGAAAAATGCGGAGTAGGGTTGAGCGATCGGGATCGGATTCCGATCGGCGATCGAGTAAATTTCACGATCGAGTAAATTTCACGATTGTGATCGGAATTCCGATCCCGATCTTTTCCGGCGGGATCAAGGTCAGAGGTTATCTCAAGATCGTCTCAACCCTATTCATGTATATATCATGAATAGGGTTGAGTGATCGGGAAAGATCGGATGCCGATCGGCGATCGAGCAAATTTCACGATCGCGATCCGGATTGGCTGAAAAATGATCGGAAGTCAGATTTTAAAATCGATCCTGAAATCTCAAGATCGGCTCAACCCCAATGCAGAGGGAAAATTTTTGCCTGCAGGACTTTTCTCTCCACATTTTTCAAGTGGAATTGGGGACGGAATCCCCGACCGGCGATGGAACGCAGATGTGACCCAGCCTTAGCTTTTTCTGTTAAACCTCTCATATACCTTATGTAAGTTCTTTGCAGATGATTATATATCTATGCATTGTAGTTTGCATGAAATGATAGGGTTAAAACGAATTAGTCATGGGGAAAGTGATTTTCATTCCCGCTCCCCCTAATATGCACGTCTTGTGCTTTGTATAGGATTTAGAGGATGACTAATATGACACGTTATCCAGCCATATATCAACGGTGACATTTTCGTTTCCTCATCATTTTCAATTTCTCTTCCTTTGGTGAATAGCGGTATGCATGAAGCGAACGCTCTATCAGTAAATGATGCCATCCGCCATCGCTGCCTGTGTCTGACTGACAGCAGCCTTCCTAATGAAGCTTTATGTACAATCTGAGCATGTTTACTCCGCTGTCAGCATAATTTAGCAATTTACTGTGCTAGCTATGTCAGCAAGACAGACTGCATGCTATACATTTCCTCCAGAGTAAATTAAAAATGAGAATTGTATTCAGACAATGATCCTTCAAGTAAGGTTCGTCTCTGCAGAATTTCATCATTCGTGTGCGTTGCGGTTAATATTAAATAAGCCATAAAGCAATGTACAGATGTAGCAGAGCTGACAGGGTGACATCCAAGGTCAATGTATAAGCCCTGTTCTAATATAGCTTCATGTATACAGGGTGGGCCATAAGTATGGATGCACCCAGATAAAATGGAAGTGGTTGCGGATATCACCTTACCGTTTGTAGCATATTAGTGCATGGGAGGGGGGAAACATTTGACTCCTTTCCCATTGAAAAAAGTAAAGTTGAATTCAAAATGGCAGCTTTGCAGATGGCCGCCATGAGCATCACCCAGCCTCAAATGTTTTCCACCTCCCATGTACTAATATGCCACAAGTGGTAAGGTGATATCAGCAACCACTTCATTGTTGACACAGCCCTGACTTATCTACTCAAAAGTCAAGTGATGTATCTGCTGCTCTCAGGGGGGAGGGAGGAGGGGCTAAGTGCAGGGAGCGAGCCTGTGTATCTAGCTATTCCTGTGTCTACACCACATGATCTAGGTCCTGCACTCAGATAGGGGAGAGGAGCTGCTTTCATTTCTGAACTCGTCTTCTGTTCTCCCAGTTATCAGGCTAGCTAATTCAATTGTGTTCATTATGTAACACAGAATGGAGTTGCTCCTGCCTGTACTTCATAGTCCAGTATTGAGGATCTTTGATGGCCCTTCAGCCACCCCATAGGATCACGCTATGTGGTGGGCGGAGCTACACACTAATTTGGGGTGGAGCTAAACGGCAGGTTGCATGTGAAACCCCGCCCACCAAATGACGCAAGAAACCAGGAAGAAAGAAGATTTTACAGCAGTGAACACTGGTGAGTATGCGACGTGGGAATACCCCTTTAAGATGAGAAGAACCATGCAATTCTCTATTTCCCCAGCGGAGGTGCTACATAGGAATGGAGAGGTGATGTTCTCGGCTGCTCTAAGAACTGTCATCCCATAGAAGTTGAGAAAGTTGCACAGGTGTGAATGGAGAGGTGTCTACACCTGTGCAACCTTCTCTACTTGGATGGGATGACAATTCTTAAAGCAGCTGAGAATACTTACTTGGATTTTTGGAACACATGTAGAAGTAAGTGGAGAATTGCACATTGTTTAGCAGCTGGAGAAATGGAGCAGTTATGGGATTCCTGTTCTGGAGACGGGTCCAGGTCCCTTGGATGGGACCCACTTCAGACAACAATGGCAAAATTCAGAGACCTGGAGATAGGTGTGGTCCACCTACTGGGCAGTGATGGCATATTACGTAGATAATAGTCTAATGGTCTTACTATGTAAGGGCTGGTTATCTGGAGCAAAGAGTGAAGCCCCAGCTGGAGAAGAGACACCCTAAGACTACGGCCCCATGTAGCAAGCCGCAGCGTAAAAGCGCTATGTGAAAAACCGTGCCGGAAACGCATTGTAGTTTTCCCTACAGTGCTTCGATTATGCCTATAGGGAAAACTCCAGCATTTCCATAGGTATAAATGACATGCTGCGATTTACAAAAATATAATGGTTTTTATAATTGTACCATGTCTGCTTTAAATACTTTTCTGTAATGTGTGGATGGGATTAGCCAGAATCCCATCCACTTTGCGGTTAAGGTAAAACGCTGCTGTGTTTACGCTAAGTGGCCCCCCGGCGTTGAGCCTTTTTCATCTAATTTGCATGACAATAAAAAGTTGATTTTCATGACAATGGAGCCGCAATGCAGAATAAGAAAGGAGTCTGTCATTAGTTTGATATCAATTTTTAACTCCTTCCCGACATCCGCTGTACTAATACGGCAGATGCCGGGTGTTTAATGATGGCAGATGCTTGGAAGTCGGGCGTCCGTCATAACCGCCGGATGTCTGCTGTTTTATATAGCAGACACCCAGCGCTAATGCCTACAATCGGTGCCTGCACTGATCGCGGGCATTAACCCCTCTAGCTCCTCAGTGGCGCATGCTGCTACATGTAGCCTGTAATAGAACTGTAGGATTTTTGCAATGCATAAGCATTGTAATGCATTGCATTAGTGATCAGAACCCCCTGCGGTTCAAGACCCCCACCTTCCATGTTACTGAAGCAACCCATAATACATAGTTAAAATACTTACGACCTTCTCTATAATCTTTGGTTTTATTTCCTATCCCCTCTTCATTTTTGTAACATGGCCGCCAGCATCTCATACTACTCTAGTACACCCTGTTCTTGTAGTCTGAGACATTCCTCCATGTTTTAGATGGACCAGCCGAGAGGTGGGGGTAGTGCCTCAAACTACCAAAACACAGTATGGGAGATTTATCAATCCCTCTTTGCCATTTTTCTGGTGTAGACGGATGATATTGTATCGCACATTTGGCCACAAACCCGTTCTGTGCTGGGGACATTCAGCCCAACCTATTCACTATAACGTAGGACAGATTTCTGACATGAATTATAATATAAATCTACTCCAGTTCCTAAATTGGGGATATCTCCATTCTGGCGCAGAGACGTGCCGGAGCCTCCTCATAAATCATTTGATCCCTGAGCCAGTTGGACAAGACTGATGTACGATACTCCAGTCTTAATAAATCTGTCTCAGTGCACTCAGCGGTCTGAGAAGGTGGCGGCCATGTTACAAAAATGAAAAGAGGACTTGGAATAAGCATTAAAAAAGGAATGCGCGAGTATTATAAATAGACATTGTGTAATATTTGTCAATTTTTTCAAATGAACTGTTTAAAAAGAGGAAGACTCCTTTAAACTCCGAATCCAACGATACTTCTAAGGCTTTAAATTGAGAATTTTTGCAGCTGAAGGAAGAGCTGCATTGTCACTTGGCTCTTCCAGGCGTCTCGCGGCATCACTGTGCGGGTCTGCAAACATAATTGGCAAATAACAGCGGGTGAGGATGCCACACTGATACAATGGCGCTGGTTTATTACACTAGAAATCTACGCTGTGGCATGTATCAAAAGCCAAAGTACTGTATCTAACGTGTAAGCAGCCTGGCTCGGGTCCTCCATATAGTGAAGAGCTAGATGTAAGGTACAAATGTATAGAAGGGCTAAGATCTGTCTCAGTGGAATCTCATCAGTAATCCATAGAGGAGGCTGCAGGAATATCCAAACTACTTGTAGAAACTCACATTGTCAATGCAAGCAGAGATATGTTACTTATGTGTAAAACTGTTCTATCAATTTCCATCACAGCGTACAGTTTATACAACCCTGATTCCAAAAAAATGTGGGACGTTGCTAGGGTTGAGCCGATCTTGACTTTTCAGGATCGATTTTGAAATCCGATTTCCGATCATTTTTCATTCGAACCCGATCTCGATCCCAATTCCGATCCCAATGCAAGACAATGGGATTTTTTTTTACTAATCGGAGATCGGATTTTAAAAACTATCCTATTCACTATACAGCGTGGAACCTAACAATCGAACGCTTTAATTGTTAGAATCCACGCTGTGTAGTGATTTTTTTTAATCACTAAGTAGCCAGAGGATTTTCTATTAATCCTCTGGCTACTTAGTCCCCCCTGGTGTCCACTTACCTGCAGAGATGGCTGGTTCGGTGCCCGGTGTTCTCGTTCTTCTTCACCTCGCTGCCCCCTGCCTCCCAGGTTAGGAGAGTGTGGGCGGGTTAGGAGAGTGTGGGCTGGTACTGGGAAGGGAGACGTCACGTTTCCCCGCCCTGTACCTGCCCACACTCTCCTAAGCCACAAGCCCCGCCTTCTTCCTAGCTCTTTAGACACTAACCTGGGAGGCAGAGAGGCGAAGAAGAACGAGAACACCGGGCACCGGACCAGCCATCTCTGCAGGTATGTAACTACTAGAGATGTTAGCTAGTCTCCCATTAGAATGAATGGACGCAGCCGTCGCGCAGGGGATTAAGGCTGTGTGCCGGCTGCTTCCATTCATTCCTATGGAACTGCAGCGGAGCCTTCACATTGAGTATACACTCCGCTCAGAATGAGTGGAGTGTATACTTGGTGTGAAGGCTAACATTGTTAGCTTTTCCCACAATGCTTGGCCAGTAGCAAAGCATTGTGGGAAATAATCACCGATCTCGATCCCACCTAAAAATATCGTGTTCGGAAATCCAATGGTGATCGTGAAATTTTCTCAATCACCGATCGGAATCCGATCTTTTCCGAACACGATTGCTCAATCCTAGCCGTTGCGTAAGACTCGGATCACACCTGCATCCCATTTACGTTCAGGGATACCGTTCCTCATTCTGCTTGAAAATGGGGAATGGAACGGACTATTCTCTACGTATTTTTAAGGCAGAAACGGTTTAGGAAAGCGGGAACCTGAATACAGGTGTGAACAGCGTAAAATGTAAAGAAAACAAGAATGCAACGAACACAGAACACATCTCAGAAGAGAAAGTTAGACATTTTTATTAGGATTGAGACGATCTTGAGATTTCAGGATCGTTTTTAAAATACGATTTTCGATCATTTTCTAGCCGATCCCGATCGTGAAATTTGTTCGATCGCCGATAGAGATCCGATCTTTCCCGATCCTGATCACTCAACCCTAGTTATTTTATGTTTATGGAGTGGGGTTGAGCCAATCTTGAGATTTCAGGATCATTTTTAAAATCTGATTTTCGATCATTTTCTGGCCGATCGGAATCCGATCTTTTCCAATCCCGATTGCTCAACCCTAATTTTTATATTTCTTTTGAAACATATTTTCTTTACATTTTACACAACGTCCCACCTTTTTTGGAACTGGGGATGTATAAGGCTGTGTTCACATCAGCGTTTGGCTCTCTGCACAAAACCGTCTGAAAATCCTCAAAAACTGATTTCGAAAGGTTCGTTTTAAAATGGGATGTAAAAACCATCCGTAGGTTTCCGTTTGTGCTATTTCCGTCCGGTATCCGCTCTTTTGGCCAGAGACGAAAGCCAGACTTGTCTGTGCAAAAAATAAAGATGCCAGACGGACAAATCCGATTTTTTTAAACATTGAGGTCCAAGGAAGGCGGACACAAATGTACAGTAATAAGTATAAGAATAGTATATCTCATTAGTAGAGATGAGCGAGTACTGTTCGGATCAGGCGATCCGAACAGCACGCTCCATAGAAATGAATGGATGCACCTGGTACTTCCGCTTTGATGGCGGCCGACCGCTTAACCCCCCCACGTGCCGGCTACGTCCATTCATTTCTATGCGAGCGTGCTGTTCGGATCGGCTGATCCGAACAGTACTCGCTCATCTCTACTCATAAGTAATCTGTGTCCATTTTACAATCCGTTTTTCCCTCTGCGCATGCTCAGAATGAAGAAGGAGAAAAAAAACAAAAACGGAGTTGTCAAAAAACAGACAGATATTTTTGATGGACATGTATTGACTAATCTGTCTAAAAAGACAGATTCACATATTTGCTGTGTAACTGTTTGGAATCAGTTTATGGACTAATCCACTTTTTTTTTTTTTTAAACAGTTTGGGAACGGACGTATACCGGGCGCAAGTATGAACCTAGCAGTGTTTGTGCCAGGAAGACACCAAAAAGTCCCATCCCTGGCGTGGTCTGTAAAACTGTTTAGTTATGTGACACATGGTAAAGTATACAACTTCCACATGTATATGGGACATTCACGTGCCCATGGAAGGCACAGTGGACAGGGGTCAGCATGGTCACGTCTTCTGCTATACAACAACAAAGAGAGGTCAGCTAGCCAAGGGTCAGTAACAGTTGAGCAATGCAGTGCCAAATAGGAGTCCAAAGAATAGTCAGTGAGGAAAGCCAAAGGTCAAGGATAAGAAATGAAAGCAAAAATAGGGACAGTAAGGAGCAAGTATGCACACGGCAATAGCAAGCACTGGTGTGAATGAGAGCCAAGACTAAATAGGGAGGAAGAACCCGCCCCTGGAGTTGACAGGAAGGCAGGCTGTCAATCACACGAATTAACACTTAATGAACAGAGGCAAACAAGGGCAGAAGACGGGTGTGGTGCAAATTCAATCACAGAACTAGAGCCGTGTTCACACAGTGCGACCAAGAACTTTAAGCCAAGAACCGAACTGCACCCGCCTCCTTCGCTGCTGCAGAGGGTGGTGCAGTGACCTGAGCAGGCAGAGATGTTACAGTCTTGCTGTTGGGAGTCCCAATGATCAGCTGTAAAGTGGAATTTGGCAGCCATTGTTTAATCTCTCAGCAGCGCCACCACATGGAAAATGAAGGAATACAGAGGTCTAATCAAAATTAATGAACCTTGTGCACTAAAGGACCATATCAGGCCCCTATAGCTACAAGGGGATCATCTTTATGTCGCCTCCCAGCAGAACGTCTTGCATATCTGCCTGCTTTCTGCGCTCGACAAGATCTCAAATATATTTCATGCTCATGATGACTGCTGTGAGATAATGATGTCATATGTGCTAAATAAAAACGATGTTCAGGAAAGAATCGCAATAAAAGCAATCTGCTATTTTTTACTAATGCAGTCATTTGGTCCGGAACATAAACAAAATGTGAAATTGACATTTATTGAAATAGACATTGAATAAGATCTTAATGCAATGAAGGAGGAAAATCTCATTTATGATAATTGAAGCTCAATGGCGAGGTTATTATCACAGCACGATGTGTCAGCCACTGGACGCAGCTGCCGCTCAGGTAAGAGGAACGAATGGCGCAAGTCGTCTCGCTCTATTATTTCTTGCATAATAACTTATCTTTATGTACTTCATTCATTACAAGCATTTTAAGACTTATATTTAATATCAAACGTCTCCGTCACAGCAGACATCGATTTACAAAAAGAAACGCAAGTCATTGACTCCTTTGTTCAGCTATAATAGGAGGGTTAGTACATGTGTAGGATGAGGCGGATTATCAAAAGCTCTATAGGGTAAAAGAAGTCAGGAGGTAACAATCCTATCCTGTGCTCTATGGGTTAATAAGTCAAGAAGAAACAGTTCTATCAATTTCTGTCTAGGGTAAAATAAGTCAGGAAAAAACAATCTTATCTAATGTTCTATAGGGTAAAAAAAGTCAAGAAGAAACAATCCTATCAATTGCTGTGTAGGTAAAGGACATCAAGAAGAAACAATCCTGGCAAACTCAGGCAACCGCTGACCCAAAAAGTGGTGTAAGTTACATTAATACTGCCCAAGTGTTGGTTTGATGGGCACTTCAGGGGCAGTCCAGTGATGGGACATTTTGGTGCCTTCCTGGCATAAGAACCAGGGCCTTCATGTGTCAAAATCCCCCAAATCTTTATTATAGAACTGCAAAATCTGGGGGGTTGTAACCCATCTGCTTATGTCCTGTTAAAGAGTACCTTTCATATCCTCAGGCAAATATAATTTTATATACTGCTTAGAAAACCAACAGTGCGTTAGTGTGCCGTTACTGATATCTCTTCACTGTCAGAAGGGCGTTCCTGACAGTCTTGCTGGGTTTTGAGGAACGCCCCTCCTGACAGTAGTGTCCGTAGCGCTGTACTGTCAGAGGGGGTGTTCCTTATTAAGCTCTAAGGAACCCCCCCCCCTCCTTACAGTACTCGTCCATAGATTAATACTGGGGGCCATTCCCAGCTCACAGCTCAGCGTCATTGCTGAGTAGTAAGGAATGCCCACTCTGACACTACAGGGCTATGAGCAGTATTGCCGGGGGGGTCCTCATACCCCAGCTACACTGTCAGGAGCGCGCTTCTTACAGTATAGAGCTATGGACAGTACTGTCAGGAGGGGCGTTCCTCATAGCCCATCTAGGCTGTCACAAACGCTCTTCTGACAGTGAAGAGATATTGGTAACGGCGCCGATATCTCCAGCCCCAGGGTACATAATGGGAAAGCCGACAGTGCACTGAATTCAGCACACTGTCGGCTTTCTAGCGGTATATAAAACCGCATGTGCCCGAGGACATGAAAGGTCCTCTTTAAATAAACAATATGTAGAGTATCCGTAAGTAATATAATATCATCTTACAAAATCTTACCCGATATAGGTGGGGGAGGGGGGAAAATACGATGTGGACATACCCAAGATACCTGTGTAGGAAGATATCCTACAATGGAACAAAAAAATGGATGGAAACTATGCAGGTGCATACAGACCCATAGCATACAATATCTGCTATATATGAAGTATCCTTCACAGGCTGGATTATGAAGCGGTTCTCCTGATGCCATAGTCCATTAGTAGTCCGCGAGGGACTGTGTGTACAATGAAAAACAGAACAGTGAAAAAGGGTGTTGTCATCTGCACCACCGAACAACCAGACTGATATCATTGCATCAACAAAGTTAAGATAGTAGAAGTGTACTTGAGATTTCTTTTTTGCACATTAGTCTTGCTGCTTTGAAGGTGTGCAGCACAAATAACCTGTATTCAGTAATGGTCTCTGCTTTGATATGGAAGAAATAAGTCTTAAAGGATAATTCAGCAACATAGCTACAGATGTGTCCACATCTGACTTGGCTCAAATTTATTTCTCAGGCCAGGTTCACATCTGTATTCGGTATTCCCGAATGGAATTCCGAATGCATTAAAAAGCAGTTAGCAAAGAAAGCACACGGACCCCGTACACTATAATGGGGTCTATGTGTTTTCCGCGCGGTGTCTGCACAAATCATGCGGAGAGAAACTTCAAGACTTCAAGAATCAGGGGGATCCGAACAACAGAGAGGCGACCTCAAAAACATTGGTTACAGACAGTGCCCCCATTGACTGTAAAGGGGTCCGTTGGGTGTCCCATCATTTGGAAGCTGAAACCGGCGGAGAAAAAAGTCCTCAGTGCAGACTCTGCGATGGAGTCTCCAATGGAGATGTAGATGTGATCTCAGCCTAAGATGATGTCACTCTGGAACAAAAACCACAATTCTCATGCCATCTTGAAAATCTGCCCTTCTCATGGAGTATATACCGATGTAGTTGAGTTTAAAGAGGACCTTTCACATCCTCATCAACGTGCAGTATTATATATATAGAGAGAGAGTGTCAACATACCTCTCACGGAAAAAAGGAAGCTAGCGGTCTACATAGTTTTCTATCGTGAGGGGGCGGATTCTGACGTGGATTCAGCGCCAAAAAATCCACCCCCTCTTGCCCCATGTCAATGAGCCCTTAGGGTCCATACCCATGACCAAGTGCGCAGCCAAGTTGGGGGCTGAGTTTATCATAGAATGCAGTCAGATGACACTTGGTGCTATATCCGAAAGTCATCTGAGTACATACATGTCCATGGGGCTTCCAGATTCATTCCATTCTGATAACACAGAGAAAATTTGGTCTAAAGCCCAATGGCAAAGTTTGGCTCATTTTATGCCAAAGTTGTAATGTACGAGCAAAAACTTCCCCAAAAACATTGAGGCCGTACACACTCATAGTAAGCCACCATTACATCTGCAACCTCAGCTATACATGTAGGAATTATCTATTATTATAGAATCCAAAATTTACAATGAAAAAAATCTTCATCAAATACATTTTTCTATCAGATCATTAAGAGAAAAATCTTCTCTTAAGACCATTGCCAGGGGAAACATATGGTCTACATGCTTCAGGAATTGTGACTCACGGACCCGATCAGCTATCTCCTAAAGCTTGTTCTAAAAAGGCAGATTAGAAAACCAATTAAAGATACGTGAAATGTCTGGCCAGCGTGAAAGGCTATAACAAAGTAACGCAGGTTTTATCTCTTTCTTTCCCGCACCCTCGGGGGACCTCCTAAATAGCTTCTCCTTTAGGGAAAACAAAGTAAAACCTCAATTCTTCTGATCAATTTTATATACCGTAATTGTAAATGAAATGGGCGCTGCTTATATCCCCGGATGTGTCATCCATGAGATTATAGTCATCATGTTTATCTGGATTAGAAACAGAACCATTGACAGATCTAACACAATGAAGGCGCTGGCCACTGAAAGCAGAATTGTTAGCAGATACCTTGCAATTTAAAGAGGAATTCTGGTGTTAAACAGTCAGAGCAACATTCTGCTACAATGTTTGTGGGAATTTATGGTGGGCTGAAAAAATCAGCCTCCTATTTCATTGCTCATTCAGTGGTTGTTACATGTGTGTCCACATTTCATTGATCTAGCATTGAGCTAGCATATCACTTTGTTTAGTTGAACCCAAAATCTTTGGGGGTTAGTAACCACTTTTATACTGAGGGATATCTTCAAACTACAGAGTATAATAAGCAGTAGTCCAGAGGAGGTGAGGAAATATAGCAATTTAACTCACCTCTCCTTGGCTCCATCACGTCTAAGCATCATAATGTTGGTGCGGACCATGTGACTGCTGAGGCCCAATCACAGTGGCCACTGACATCATTCAGAAGGTAGGAAGAGGCCCAAAGAGGTCACCAAGGGATTGCTGGGCACTGGATCAGAGCCAGTGGCGTAACTAGGAATGGCGGGGCCCCGTGGCCCCAGAGTATAATAATCGGAGACCCGGGGGAATAAAAACATAAAAAATTACTGTTTCTTACCTGTCCCCAGCACGTACGCTGTCTTCTCCGCTGGCGTCCTTATGAAATGACATCAGACGTCACATGACCCAGGATGCAGGCCGGGTTCATGTGACGTCAGAGACATCAGAAAGGAGGCCTGGCAGGATCGTGGAGAGGTAAGTAACACTGTTTGTTATGTCCCCTTACCTCTCCCGATCTGCCGATCATTATACTCGGGGGTCTGCAAAGACCCCCAAGTATAATGATAGCATTTGTGGGGCCCGCGGTGTCACTTGCTGATCCCGGCCCAGCCAGGATCGACAAGTGATTAGGGCCCGTAACGGCCTATTTAAAAAAAAAAAAAAAAACGCAGCGGTAGCGGCTGTTACCGGGCCCCCTAATGGCTCGGGCCCTGTGGCAGCTGCCTCTGCGGTAGTTACGCCCCTGATCAGAGCCCAGGACAGGTGAGTAAGACTGTTTGTTGTGATTAATCACCTCCCTTGGGGCTCCATCTATTATACTCTGTGGCCTGAATAGACCCCAGAGTATAATAAGATAGTTCTCATGAGGTTGGCTGTTCCACACTCTTTTTGTAAGTCCGTTAAAAGTAGAGTTCCAGAAACACAAGATAGTTTCCGTATCCACCCGGTTTTCCTAATTCTTATTTAATTTTATGTGGTCATGAAAATAATATATAACGGCCATTTTCGGCAATTTCCAAAACTCCTGGATTAGTGGTGAATAAATTGATAACTGGGTGTTACCACTTGCCAAACCTGAGATTTTTAGGGTTTGCCACTCACAAATCTCTTCAAACCCCCAGAATATGATAATTGGAGGCCCTTTTACCTCTCCAGGGCTCCACCACAGCGTTCAGTCCCTTTCCAGGCATCTTCAAGAGTCCTTGGTGATGTCATCAGCCCTGGGTGACTGCTGAGGCCCAATTAAAAGACACAGTAGTCCCTGAGGGTGGCCTGAAAACCTCATGGTCTCAAACACCCCCCCCCCCCCCCAAGTATAAGAATCTGAGGCCCTGGAGTGGTGCAGAAAAATAAATGGCTCATATTCGCCTTTTGTTGCCGTTCCAGGATGAACATAAGGAAGAACCTCGCAAATATTTGCAAAAAATGATGCATAAGAATGATCTACGGGGCAAATGGTAGGCAGAATGGTGGTGCCAAGATGAACACAAAATGATCTTCCTTGCTTACCCATGTTCACTATGAGGTTCCTTGTTCTTGCAACCAGTAAGACTGGATTCACACCTGCGTAGAAGACTCTACCATAGTTTTTGCTGAAAATCAGCAGAGAAAAAGGTCCTCCTTTTCTTTCTGCTGGTTTTAGTATAAAATCGTCGGAAACCTGCCGGACCCCATTATAGTTTGTGGGGTCCATGGTGGTCTGCAGGCAACTGCTTTTTAAGTGGACAAGCTCTCCGTATTTCAGGTCCCCATGTGAACCTAAACAATGGAGACCCGAACGCTAGTATGAGCCTAGCATAAATGGAGGTCATGTAAGACTTTAGATCAAAAGTAAAACCCTATTCACATCTATATTGCTATGCAGATTTCCCACAACAAATCCATCACGTCCGAAAATGTCCTTAAGAATCTCGCAAGAAATATTGCGACGCCAACAATCCCTTAAACCAGCAGACTTTCTTATTTGGCAGATCGCTTCCTCTCTCAGCCCCAAGCGTTTCTTCCCCAGCTATTCCGGAGCCTCCGCCTGGAAGTGCTGATGTGTTTTTGAGTTATGATTTCCACTTTGCATCTCATAATTTATAATTTGCGCAGGATGCTCCAGTTGACAAGATAATGCTTTGTGTCTGAAGTAAGTCATTACCGAACGGACGTTTTGATTCTAATGGCTGAGATTACATTATCTGTAATGAGCGACATATAAACATTCAGAGGAATATCTAAAATGTACAGTAGCCGAATAGTGGAGATGATACAGAGCTGAAGAGCATTGGATCTCCACTTACAGTGAAGACATCTGGGACTGTAGACACTAGAAATATGGCTATACAGAAGGATTGCTTAAAGTTATAGGCTTGAATCCTCCAACGTACCACTAAGAGGTAGTAGTGACAGTGTGGCCACATTGTGAAGCCAATCCTTTCTACAGTCCTACCTTAAAGTGGTTGTCCCATTATGTCCTGTGAATAGGGGATAAGCGTCCAAACAATGGGGCCTGATCACTAGGTCCTAGGAACACCGAAAGTCACCCTAAGTCCTCCTTGTGAATGCCCAGCGCTCCATTCACTTGTATGGGGCATGCATACTTCTAGAGATTACAGTCTTGCCCCCTCTGTTCTCCTGATCATTGGGGGTGTACATAATGGACAACTCCTGTAAGTGTTTATGTATGTTTTTATAATAAAGTGCTTACTATTACACTATGACTGTTTTGCTTGGATCATTGCCAATTTTACAAAAAATTACCCACTAAAGAATTGTTATTATACTCTGGGATCTCTACATACTCTAGTATATAACAAGTGGAGGCCCAACGTGCAGAAAAAAATAAACACTTATACTCCCCCTCCCTATTGGCATCCACAGCATGTTCCCCTGTATCTTCAGCCCTTTTGAAGCCTATTTTGTAATGTCATTGGCCTCAGGGTTACCATAGTGGTCACATAGGCTGTGCTAATGTCAAGAAAGATGCTGGGGAACACGTAACAGATAAATAGGTGAGGGAAGGGGAATATCAGTGTTTAATATGTTTCATACTTATACTCTATGGTCTGATATTGTACTTATATCTACCTATCTAATATATCTATGTAATATCTTTCTCTCTATCTATCTATCTCCTATCTATCTATCTATCTATCTATCTATCTATCTATCTTATCTCATAACTATCTATCTATTCTATTCCCTATCTAACCATCCATCTTATCGTTCTAACCTATCTAATCTATCTTTCCATGATCTATTTATCTGTCATCTATCTATCTATCTATCTATCTATCTATCTATCTATCTATCTATCTATCCTATCTCATATCTATCTATCCTATCTCATATCTATCTATTCTATCTCATATCTATCTATCTATCTATCTATCTATCTATCTATCTATCTGTCTCATATCTATCTATCTATCTATCTATCTGTCTCATATCTATCTATCTATCTATCTATCCATATTATCTATCTATCTTGTCATATCCATCTACAGCTACTCATAAACCTTCGGTTGATACATTTGGCATATATGCCAAGAAAATTTCTCATTGTGTGTTTTGAACATATCCATGGCCTTTTATGAGGCGGACGTCTGCCTAAAGGGTCTCCTAAGGCCCACATTTTGGTAATATGGGTCACCATACCTTTTTTTAAAACCAACTGTACTGGAAAATGTAGTGCAGGCTTTTCAATGCAATGGCATCTCGTAAAAGTAGATTTACTATACAGTATATATATGTTTTTACAACTGGAGTCAAGGGCAGCCATACAGAACTGGATGATACATATATCTATATATAACAGAGTACAGCGGGGACATAAGAAATTCAGTGTTAAGGGAAAAGCAAAGCCCCAGCTCATAGAAAGGCACAGAACACACACATGAACCAATCTACAAATAAAGCACATGATGATACTGTACACCTGGAATTGTAATAAGCAGCAGTGCGGACAGTTGGAATATTCTTAGATATTCCTCGATGTGCTGGTTTTCACAAAGAAAAAAAATAGGAAAATGACATGACCTGAATTAATGAAAGACAACAACAATCGCCACCAGGCTATATATATAGGGCAAGAAGGAAAAAGGGTAAACTCAGGAGAAGGCAACGGGAGCATAAAATGTGATGCTGAGCCAGATGAACCAGAAAGGAGACAACAGGATGCAGAGATTACTTATAAAAGACCCCGTCCACTGGGATCACCAGATACCGAGGTATACAGGAAAAGGACCACTGAAGGAAGATGGAGGAATCATTAAAGTAAATCTGTAGGGTTTATGAGAATAGCACATAACGAGAGGAGAGAAGCTGAGCTCTGTGATATACAGGGTTATATGATAGAGGGAGATAAGTTGAGTTTTGTGATATATAGGGTTATATGATAGAGGAGAGAAGCTGAGCTCTGTAATATATAGGTTATATGATACAGGAGAGAAGCTGAGCTCTGTGATATATAGGGTTATAGGATAGAGGAGAGAAGCTGAGCTCTGTGATATACAGGGTTATATGATAGAGGAGAGAAGCTGAGCTCTGTGATATATAGGGTTATATGATAGAGGAGAGAAGCTGAGCTCTGTGATATATAGGTTATATGATACAGGAGAGAAGCTGAGCTCTGTGATATATAGGGTTATAGGATAGAGGAGAGAAGCAGAGCTCTGTGATATATTGGGTTATATGATAGAGGGAGAGAAGCTGAGCTGTGTGATATATAGGGTTATATGATAGAGGAGAGAAGCTGAGCTCTGTGATATATAGGGTTATAGGATAGAGGAGAGAAGCAGAGCTCTGTGATATATTGGGTTATATGATAGAGGGAGAGAAGCTGAGCTCTGTGATATAGGGTTATATGATAGAGGAGAGAAGCTGAGCTCTGTGATAGATAGGGTCATATGATAGAGGGAGAGAAGCTGAGCTGTGTGATATATAGGGTTATATGATAGAGGAGAGAAGCTGAGCTCTGTGATATATAGGGTTATATGATAGAGGAGAGAAGCTGAGCTCTGTGATATATAGGGTTATATGATAGAGGAGAGAAGCTGAGCTCTGTGATATATAGGGTTATAGGATAGAGGAGAGAAGCTGAGCTCTGCGATATATAGGGTTATATGATAGAGGAGAGAAGCTGAGCTCTGTGATATATAGGATTGTATGATAGAGGAGAGAAGCTGAGCACTGTGATATATAGGGTTATATGATAGAGGGGAGAAGCTGAGCTCTGTGATATATAGGGTTATATGATAGAGGAGAGAAGCTGAGCTGTGTGATATATAGGGTTATATGATAGAGGAGAGAAGCTGAGCTCTGTGATATATAGGGTTATATAATAGAGGAGAGAAGCTGAGCTCTGTGATATATAGGGTTATATGATAGAGGAGAGAAGCTGAGCTCTGTGATATATAGGGTTATATGATAGAGGAGAGAAGCTGAGCTCTGTGATATATAGGGTTATATGATAGAGGAGAGAAGCTGAGCTCTGTGATATATAGGATTATATGATAGAAGGGAGAGGGAAAGAAGCTGAACTAGACCTCAGCTTCTCTTCTACATAAAAAACACCACAGAGTTACTTTAAGCACCTTATTAGCTCTAGGTAAGATCGCTTTCTTCATCAGAACATTATAAATTTTTGTAGCAAATATTTGTTACACATTTAGATTCATGCCCTCTTGGTAACCATTGACACTTATTGTTAGTGACACCTTCATGTTATAACTCTCCTCTTTCCCTCTATCCATAGGTGCTCTATTCTATTTCTTCTATTGAGTTCCAAATATCCTTTACAGAGCAAGGCATTAATATGTGCAATTTTGACTATGCTCAGCCCTTGTGAAGGAAATACCGATGTATCCACACTTATCTTAGCTTCAGTTTGGTTATGGACTCTAAATACTTATGAAGCCAATACTAAATAATACTGCGACATACTAACAAAACCTTTGGCACGCTGCAATTCCCAACACAACCACTGCTGGCACCTACAGAATAGACAACTCCTACAGATTATCACAAAATCACAATTGTTGAGCCCAGAGTAGGATGAGGAAGGACACAAGTGTATCCAGCATATTCTTCAGAAATTAAAGGGAGGGTGAAAATTTTTGGCAAGGACTAAGTAGAAGGGGTTAAGACAATTAAAGAAGCAGAAGAGAAACCAATCCTCATCTGCTCCTGTTCTGACACCAATCTCCACTTCTGGGACACGAGCCACAGTGGTAACCTACTAGGATGTAGAGACTGGCAGGTGATCTGGACAGTGCTGGCGCAGGAACGACGGTTAAATTAAAAAAAATCCAGGTTCAAATTCCCTTATGAGAAATTAAAAAAATTAAAAAAGTTTAAAAAAAACTATAAAATATAAACAGTAAAAAACACACACTTTTTTTTTTTTACACATTTTATAAACATTTTTGTATTTTATGACTTCTAGCTGCAGCAGCCAAAAAATGCTCCAACTTCGTCAGCTTCTCCCCTCAGGTGCTGTGTAGCTGTATATGGGACAGGGGATGAAAAGATACCAGGTCCAAGTTCCCTTTTGGGACATTTAAAAAAAAAAATCATTTTTCAGCTAATCAATAATTATATTCCTCCCTAAAAACGTCGCCAAGCCTAGACTTCCAAATTACACTGCATCCTTAAAGGGTTCAGCTAAGTAAAAGCTTAAGTAGTAAGCGCCCCCTAATGGTGAGTGTAGGCAGCTGTACAGTAGGTCTATAGAACGGGAGATCTGGATCTCTCAGGCTTGGGTTCACATCTGTACAAGAGTTTGCATTGCAGTGACTGTTGAGTAAATTTTTAAGTCTGGCATTTTCAATTTAAAAGAACGGAACCTGATGGATCCCATTATAGTCAATAGGGTCTGTAGGGTAGAATTGGTGTACGTTGTGTTAGCAGTCCATATGTCCATTGTTCTGGCCCTCCCATGGACCAGAATAGACAGACACATGGGTGCAGATGTGAGCATAGCATCAATCTTATAACGTTGTTGTAACATCTCTTCCTGTTTGGGTCTTTGCGCCACCCTCTGCTCGCATGCTATGGCGCAGGAGGTGTGTGCAGTTTGATAACTTGCTTAGAGTTTTTGGTTGCATTGTCTGAACACTTGTTAATTGATTTTCCACCACACCGTCTCCTTCACCTTCATTTCCCTCTGCTCCTCTAATAATTAAGTTTAGCCTTGCCCTGTGATTGACAGCTGGCCTTCCTACCCTGTTTCCCCGAAAATAAGACATCCCCCAAAAGTAAGGCATGGGGGGAGGTTTTGTTAAATTGCCTAATATAAGGCACCCCCCGAAAATAAGACATCCCCAAAAACACTGCAGCCGGCAGAACACTGTGCACAATGTTCTGTGTGCACAGGTATGCCGGCTGCTGCCTCTGCTGTGATACCACTGTTCCTGCTGCTGTAAGATGAGCTGGGGAAGCATCGTATGCTGCGGGGAGTCCACTCTCCCAGCTCATCCCACAGCAGCCGGAACAGTGGTATCACAGCAGAGGAGGCAGCCAGCTTTCCTGTGCACACGGAGCACAGCGTTCAGCCGGCTGCAATGCCCACTAAGTGAGGCTCTCCGGCACAACCGCCGGAAGCCTCGCTAATCTCTGCTAAGCCCCGCCAACCACTTCCACCACCGTGACCAACAGCAGCACCAGCGCTGCTATGAAGATGGGGAAGGTAACTAGCATACCTCCCGTCCACCACCTCTTGCACCACCTACAACCGGCAGTCATGCCGGCACTCCGTTAAGGAAGCGCTGGCATGACTGCCGATTGTCCCCCGCTCCAGCCGCTCCATAAGACATCCCCCGAAAATAAGACAGGTCATATATTTTGGAAGAGAATTTAATATAAGACACTGTCTTATTTTCAGGGAAACAGGGTATCAAGTCCAGGGCGGGTTCTTCCTCCCTATTTATGCTTAGCTCACATTCACACTGGTCCTTGCTATTGCCTCATGCTTGCTGGCTTTCTCTTGCTCTTTAGTTACTTGTATTCTTAATCCTGACCTTGGCTTTCCCTATTGACTATTCTTTTGGACTTCGATTTGTCACTGCATTGCTCAACTGTCACTGACCCCTGGATAGCTGACCTCCCTTTGTTGTTGTTTGTCTTGTCTGCGTTTTGTGTGCCAAATATATAGGAAGGGATCTTCTCCAAGTTGCCGCCTATTACATGGGATAGGACTAGGGGGACAGGGGGGGTTTCAGCTTAGGCCTCCCTGTCTCTTGTGCCCCTTCTTCCAGGGTTCAGCAGCAACTGGGGAATTGTCGTCCTAGCAATTCCCTAAAAGTTGTATAAGGAAATAAATTGGTAAAGGATAGTGAACCTAAAATGTGTCCATTCTGTAGCGCTGCAGAGTGATTTTAACTCTTGAGTGACAAGACTACATACAACACAATGCAGTCACTTTAACTCCATAGGTGGAGCTCAATAGTTAAAATCATTTAGTAGCGCTACATAATGTCGCCATATAGACCTGGTCTTATAGGATTCCAGCTAGAACATTATTCCCATTTCCTTAAATAACTTCAATCACTCTACGAATAAACCTTCACAATACTCTACAGTAACTGAACACTTTGAGATGATGTTCTAGGCTCTTCGGGTTGGCGGCCAGACCAACCTCAACTATTTTCTGCTCTTTCAAGTCAACCCCAAAGACTTAAGCTTTCAAAGCAAAAGGTAGTGATCTTCTCAGGGAGAGCCGTCTTCTCACCTCTCAGATAGTCAGCAAGTATGTGATCAAGAAGAGGAGGAAAAAAGCAATAAAATATCTGGCAAGAAGTCGTATCAAGAGACGTATTTAGGCCACTTATTTTATTGCTATTTTCAGAGAGAGCCAATTGCCTGAAACACAGTCGCTCATTTTGCTTGGATACTTGTGAAGATGGAAAACTTGTACGTAATGTACAAAGCGGTATTAGAGGATAAATGGTAACTGAATGCATTTATAGCGTGAACAGCTCTTAAGCCAAACCAAGGACTCCTTGAGATACAGTGTTTAAAGCCACTCTGAAGACACGCATTTCAAGACTGAATGTCCACATGATCACCGCCTATAAAGGTTCTGTGTGTGACCAGGCTCCCAAATTGTGAATATTCTGAAGGTGACTTGGAAGTTTTTGTGTAATCTTCACTAGTCCAAAGTCAGCTTATGACTAGTAGCAAGGAAAGAGGTCAAGGTTCTCAAAGTATCTTTCCCGACATGTTAGTGAATACGTGTGATCACGTCATCCAATAAACTATGACATGGATAAAAGTATAAAAGTATGGCGAATCTCTCTGTGTGCATATGGCAGTACATAAGAGCCCCAAGGAAGTCTATCATTGCTCCAAACAATAAAGAGGTTGCCATCTTATCCCAAAACACAATATCAACACAAACCTATTTGTAGCCAGCACCAATATTAACAATTAGAAGTAGGGCTACTCTCACCATAAACACATTTATGGCATGGCTATGGACCCTGACCTATCCCAATAAAGAGGACCCCAGCGTCTTGTCTTATCGGGTACCATGACCAAGTTGGATGGAGAGGTGGCCACATATCCATTTACCTCTATATTGGTCCTAGGTATAACTGAGTAAGTAACAAAATGTAAAGATTGAGAGTCCTCAATAGCTGATACCTAACAAATGGCTAACAAAAAATGATGACAGATTACAAGCTTTCGGGACTGCTAAGGTTCCTTCATCAGGTTGGGCCGTTTTAACACAATGATGGGCCCACTGCAAAGGTTTCATAAATGGGCCCCCCACCACTTAATAATGCCTGACCTGTACAAATTTTCAATGCCCACCACATAGTACAATGTCCCTTAGTGCCTCCTAAGTAGCCTCATACAATAGGATACCTCTCAGTGTCTTCAAAACTTTCAAAGCTGTGGAATGGAAACTGTAGCCCCACCGAGCACAGATCGGGAAAGCCGACAGTGCGCTGAATTCAGCGCACTGTCAGCTTTCTGGCAGTATATAACACTGCATGTGCCCAAAAGTGGTGAAAGGTCCTCTTTAAGGACTCCAATGCAATACAATATTGCAACATAATACAAGCCTTAAAGGGCTATAATTGACAACACAACCACTTTGTGCCACAATATCAACAAAATCATCTTGACTAACTTGTGACAAATATCTTAACACATGTAATGAAGGACACATCTGCATTTTACTAGTACTTAGGGATCGCCTGTACAAGTATGTGATCTAACCAGATGCTAGATGAACATCAGATGGCCCATGACGTTCCCATTTAGTCGCTTTCATTACGCTCTGCTCATTGCTCAGTAACTTGCTCTCTCCGCTTAGAAACCATCGCTGAGCGTCGCTATAAATCATGCATCATCATAATTCCATTTACAATCTGACATTTTATGTGCATCCAGTGAGACTTCAATAACCATTTCCCAGGAACTCGCCTTCATTATACTACTAGAAATTCTACTTTGCGCACCAATTTTACATCCTTGCCAGAACTATTCGCCCTTAATTGTTTCCAATTGCTTTATTTTCTAACATACCGCTATCCAGCAGTGGTGTGGTCGTCCAAGTCACATTTATGGTTATATTTCTGGACATTAGCGTGTAAGTCGGGGGATTTATTATACTGAGGTCACTAATTATAGTCATTGTATTCCGCTCGGTCTAAGTGAGTGCTTCATGTTATCCAGAGCAGGTTTGCTTCTGGTTTCCCTACCCGGCCATTAGTAGAGGCATGGATAGCTCTTCCCTTAGGAGATAAAGGGATTATTTTCCTTGCGTGTTTGTGTCAGCACCATTAACACACGATTAGAAATCAGACAAAGAAAACTCCTGACGCCAAAGCTCGGAATCCATCATTTTCCAATAAACGCAGAATTAACCAAGAAAAGAGACAACACGCCAATGATTCCAGGGGTCGGGAAGATACATTATAGCTATTGTACTATGATAAAGGGAATATAGCATTAGTTTAAGAATGGTTTTGCATGGTTATATATTCATGAGGTCTACTTTGATACATTGTTCTATAATGGTTTCTTATGGTTATATATTCATGAGGTCTACAATGATACATTGCTTTATATAGAAGTCATTTGGTAACTTCAAGATGTTTCTTTGCCATAGCCCAAATAAAATGGTGATGCGTAATGTCCAACAAGCGCCGACATCGCAGCAGCCCAGGAAAGGATTTGTACAGCCAATGGGCAGGTGACATTCGGTTGTATTGTCCCGTCCGGGCTGAAGAAGTGCAGTCTCTAGGTAACATGCTTTACGCCAGATACAATGAGACATTGAAGTCTCAAGATGGCATGACAACATTTTTTTCATGGGTAACGTCTTGGGCTCAATGCACATGGCTGCTTTTATTTTCCTTATAGTTTCCACAAATACAGACCCATTCCTTTCTATGACTGTACTCATGTTTTCCCAGGTCCGTTTAGATGCCATGAACCTGGGCTGCAAAATATGGAGAAGATACTATTTCTCGGGTTATTCATTCAAATGTATGGGTTTGTAATGAATACAGATGGCACAAGGTTGCATCATGGAACTATACTGTCCCTACATTCATGTGCATGGATCTGTATCGGCTGCTTTTACTACCCAATAATGAAGGTAAGGGTAGGTTCTCATCTGCTCCTGCTCTATGTTCAGGGTTTTCTATCAGAAATCCACCTCAAAATCAGCGACAGATTACACCATGTGAATGAGCCCTTCTTCTGTTTGGATCCACTCCAATGAAAACTGCATCAAACCAGCGAAAATAACTTTATGCGTGATTGCAGACTTGGAGGTGGTTGTAGACCCGCTACTATAAGGTTGTGACCATATTGGTCATATTTCTTTCCTGCTTCCACATTTTATTAGCTCCTAGTTTTGTGACAAAACCCATGTACTTCTCGTTGTCCCAGTCATCAATAGTCACATGATGTCCTGACCCTTCAGTTCCGGCTTTAGGTATAAGTCACTGCCACAGTTTTTCATGGAGTGTTCTTTTATATGGACCTTCTAGGCAATATATAAAAATAGAGCTTGGTTCCCTGCTATGGTTATATATATGGCTGCATGACACCAGTTACCGGGTTCTCTACACATACAGAGGTGACTACCATTACCTTTCTCCAAATTTAATAACAGGGGTTGTCCACTAATTGAAACAACCCCTTTGGAGGCTGAGCAAGGTGTAAAGTAAGAGATAAAACATACTCACCTGTACCAAGCACCCTGTTGTCCATGGCTGTAGTCTCATTCTGGTGCTCTATGTGATGTTGGTATGGAACCAGTGACGTATGTGAGTGATGTCACCAATCCCTCTCCAGTGATCACTGGCGCCATTGTTTGTCCATCGAGTGGTCACATGGAGAGCAAGACTTTGGAATCCAGGTACAGAAGCTAAACCGAATAGACAGAGCCAGACCATTAAGTGCCGGAGACAGGTGAGTATATATATATATATATATATATATATATATATATATTTTATATCACACCTCTTCCGGTCTTCACAGAGGTTGCTCCAGTTATCGGACAACTCTTTGAAGAAGTCACAATAGAAATTCAATACATTATCACAACATGCTAAAAAAAACTTTTGGTCTAAGCTGGTTATCTCTTGCCCACATCTTGGGATATGATGAGGCTGAGCCAAGAGTAAAGGTAACCACAAATACATTCAAGTGGGGGAATTGGGACCCTTGTACTTGTGACTACTAGAATACCCCTTTAATAAAGTCAGCTTCTTGATGCAATACTGCATCAATGTAAGCAAAGGGTTAATGCATAGGTGCCTAAGGACTGTAAAGATGTAGAGCAAACTCAGTTGCGTCTTGCCCCTTTAATGGTCTTACGGGGGACTCTTTTGAGCCCAGCTATAATGACAGTCTCTTTAGTACATACAATGGTAATTACAAGCTCAGCCTTGCAGCGCTTCCATCTACAATAGACATAAGTGCATCTCCCTCCGAGACGGTTATTTGCTTGTCTGAGTGAGAAAATAAAATGGTTATGTGTAGCGTCCAACAAGCACAGACATAGCAGCAGGCCCGCACGCCCAGGAAAGGATTTCTGCAGCCAAGATTTCATTACAATGACGGGTGACGTTCAGCGGTATTGTCCCCTCCAGGCTGAAGAATTCGGAAAGTGCAGTCTCTAGGTAACATGCTGTATGCCAGATACAATGAGACGTTGAGGTCCCAAAAGGACGTGACAAAGTTTTTTTTATCGAAAATAACTTTTTCAGTGACTGATACCCATATACAATATTCTTTCATAATAAACTTGAATATTAACTGACCTATAAAAACAATATTTGCCTAAACAAGTGGATTTATGTCTATCAGAATGAGGTTTTCTCATCTTGTGTGCTGTCCCTTTAAGATATGCAGTATCTAAGATGGTACAAATGTGGGTATGGAGTATGTATATGGAATAATATTGGGAAATCTTATTATGTGGGCCTATGGGCTTCAGGGCCTGCTGGCGATTGCTACCTCTGCTCTCTATAGTTACAGTAGTGCCCCATAAATATCTCTGAGCACCATATTAAAGCACAAAACAGCTCAAAATGTATTTTCAGGCAAATATAATTTATAGGAAAAAAAAATATATAAAAATAATTTAAAAAAAAATGTTAGATTTGAGAAATTTTTGGAAACCAAAATACCATTAAATTACTTTTAGTCCTTTTTTTTTAGGTTTTTTTTTCAGACCTCATAGCTCTCATTATAGCAGCCAAGGAGAATGCTGATATCGGCATCTTGTAGCCTGCTCCGCTCTTTTCACCTTCACTTTCTGGTACAAGAGAAGGTCAAGCCCTCTGGGTTTCATAAAGTAGCAAGTAGCGATGTCATTGTCACTTTTTAGTCGTCACTTCCACCCTCGTATGCAGTCCCTACAGACTGTCTTCACACTTGTACCGTGCAGTGACAATTTATGACTTTAATGAATAGACAGATCAATAGGAAGTAAGGACTGATTCTGGATACTATACCACTAGAGGCCTGGTCGCCCCTAATTGTAGCCGTACAATAGCCATTGATTGGAAGAAGCATAATGTATGGATGTAGACACACGATATGGCCTCTACCACTGACAGCTCCGTGCCGCCGACGCTGTATACAATTATATTTATTGAATATTGCTTGTTAACATGTCTCCTGGTTACTCATGGGACTGGTAACAAGTTAACAAGCAATAACCAATAAATGTAATTGTAGACAGCGATGGCGGTGACCTGTGAGTAGCGGCCGCCTCATCGTGTGTCTATATGCTTACAAGCAACAAATCCTGATCAGCTATAAAAAAAGATAAAAAAATGACTCTAATCGTCCATCCCCCATACCGCAAGTAATGAATGACCTATGGGGAAGGAGATGGGGCAGAGCGACATGAGGCAACCCATGAGTAAGGACACTGCCTCTTATCACATGACCCAGGGGTGGTGATGGCGCCAGAAGCCAAGAGCCGATCACCAGGAAAATGAAATGTACTTGCTGCTAAAATGTAAGGTAGCGAAATGGCCGATGGTTGTGTGAAGTTCTGCAGAGTGGCCCAAAAACTTTAGTTACATCCCTGGCAGGGGTGTAACTTGAGAGGGTGCAGCTGCATCGGGGCCCAGGAGCCTTAGGGAGCCCATAAGCACTGGTATCAGTATTGAGATTGCAGCTTCCATCTGGCCCATAAGCCAAGGAGACCAACACATTACCCTAACCACACTAAGGTGGATTAAACTCCTTAGCACCGTAACCATCACTATCAAGAATCTGCTGTAGGGATGATATAGGGGGCCCCGGACAAAAGATTGCACCAGGGCCCCCTGGCATCTACCAAAAGTGGTCCAATGTTCAGATCATATTAATCTTCAGTGTATGGCCATCTTAAGTTTGCAAATCGAAGAAATAGGAACTTATGGAGAATGTCTAGAACTTTATGGAGAGGCTATAGATATGAATATGTATGAAAGTACTTTCTATCTACATCTTTCAAAGGTACAGCAAATTCTAAGTACAGTAAGTATTGTACAGTACCTTGTGTATTTCCGCCTTATACATCGCACTCGAATAAGCCGGCTGTTTTCTTTCAGACACTTTTTCTTCTATTATTTCTTTAATATAGAGTTTACAAGTATCACGTTCTTGAGGTTCAATAATATAAACTCCAGGAGAGCTGTAATATATACTGAATGAGATCTCAGTCCTGGAGAGACGGTCCTGATGACCGCTACGTGGAGTGGTTTCTGTATATGGACACTCCATATACACTTATCATTACAGCTTCTCTCCAAGGATGGGGTATGGCATATACTCTATAGTTTACAGATGACCTTACACATTACATAAATGTCGACCAAACCTGCCAATTACAGCAGGACCTGCCATCTATATGATCTATGTGGCGGTGTGGTGGTATCCTTACTCCCCCCTAATGTTAGATTTAGTGTGCGTGTGTGTGTGTGTGGGGGGGGAGTGAAAATAAAAGGATATATACCACTTGGACACCTGTACACTAGGTCAAGTTGAGCATGTATGTGTATGGAAGGGATTAAGAGCTCAACAACTATCTAAGGTGTATAATCAACTTTAGTGAGTAATGTGATGCTTCTGCCAGGCTAACCCATAGGGACTCTATGTGCCATATGGGGTACATACACACAGCTTCACCATGCACATGATCCCTAAAATTGCTAAAACCTGCTATAGTGTTTTCTAGTTCCAAGTGTACGGAGAAAATTCTTCTCATGGAACAAATCCAATCCAATATTGCAACACTACAGCATACAACACAACCACATGTACAGGTACAGGTTAAATATCTCATGACAGAATATCACAAAATCATGTTATATACATAGTAAGTACATACACATACATGGCTGATAAAGCTGGATAAAGAAAGAAGTCCATCAAGTCCAATCTATAATCCTACCAGGTAGACACAGGTAGCCAAATAAACCATCAAAAATCCTTTCCAACTCCAAATATTGCAATTGTACCAAGTCCGTGGATCAATATCTTATTCCATAGATTCTAGTTCCTATAGCCTGTAATAGTTTTACTTTAAGGAAAGTCATCCAGATCCCTCTTGAACTTGTACAAGGTATCAGCCATCACCGTATCCTATGAATTAGGGAATTCCATAGAGTCACTGTTCTTACTGTAAAGAAACCCTACCTAAGACAATGGCAAAACTTTTTGTTCCTCTAGACATAGAGGATATCCCTTTGTTACAGGCCTAGGTGTAAAGTGATCATTGGAAAGATATATATATTCATATATTTGTACATTGTTATTAGGTCGCCCCTAAGTCACCTTTTGTAAACTGAAAACCCCCAAATTTGATAAAAAGTCTCTCTATGCTAGTCTATCCATCCTCTTACATTGGTCTCTGTCCTCTGCACCCAACCTAGTTCAACCGTGACTTTCTCATATACAAAATTGTGCATAGAAACAGTATAGACGTTCCTGTTGGTATGTTTTTGGCAAATTGGCAAACTGGTGACGCACATATCCAAACATACCCCCGCCGAGAGGAAAAGAGAAGGAATAGCACATCCGTCTGAATCTGTCTAGTCTCAAACATGTCCAATGTTCATTGTCCAAAGGATTAGAAACGCTTTTAGCCAAGGAAAGCTTTCGAAGACTGGATGCCACAATAAATTTGGACAGTCTACTGAAAAATGAGGAATATCAGGTCATCATTTCCATAGAATATAATAGAATTATTCATTTAAAAATTTTTTCGGAATAAAACATCTGTCATCTAGATTCTGCATAATTGTAAGGATTGGAGTCAGGGTCAGGCAGTGCAAAGTGACACAGCTGGGAAAGCAACACTGTGCAACTAATGACAAAAGGGGTCGTAGGCCCTGCAGCTATAACTATGCTGTAATATCTGAGATGAGGCAGACCAATGCACTTCCTAATTGAAGTGCGCCTACCACGACTCCTTACGCTTCTATCCCGGAGGCTAGGATAAGGGAAGAGGAGGCCCTGAAATTCCTAGGGACTGGAGTTCACAGGGGTCACACCTAAACAGAAAGCACAGTGTAACTGCAATGCAAAACAAAAGACTAAACAGCATGGAACCAGGGAGGACCACAAGTCCCAGCAAGACACAGAAGAGAAGGCGAGGTCAGACGAGCAAGAGGTCAAGCCAGGAGATATAATAAAGGTACCGAATCAAAAGACAAGGGATAGTCAAAAATACAAACCGGGTATATAACCAAGGAACAGACCGAATACAAACAGACAGGGAAACAGACTGAGCAGGGGGACCAGGAAACCCAAGTGAATGGCTGGCAAGGATCCATGCCTGGGTGGGGTTTAAATAGCAGCAGAGAACACACCTGATGGCTAATGACATGGAGACTGAGAGCAAGGAAAAGATTAACCCTTAATGATCTAAGCACACCCAATAGAACTCCTAACACGTCTCCCAGGGAGACGCCGCGCAGCAAGGATACCGCGGCGACTCCGTATCCTCACAGTACCCCCCCTTTGAGGAGGGGCCTCCGGACCCTCAAGAGGACCCCCTAGCTTAGTAGGGTAAGAACGGTAAAACTTCTCCACCAATCTAGGAGCGTGAAGGTCTCTGGCTGCCACCCAAACACGCTCCTCTGGTCCATACCCCTTCCAATGTATGAGGAACTGAAGGGAATTCCGCACTCTGCGTGAATCAATGACCTGTTCATACTCTAGTTCCCCCTGAACAATCACTGGTTCGGGTGGGGAACGAGTGACCATTGCCGGAACATACTTTTTGAGTAGGGACTTATGAAAAACTGGGTGAATATGGAGGGACCTAGGAAGTGATAATTTGAATGAAACAGGGTTGATTATTTCAGAGATGGGATATGGACCAATAAAACGCGGGGCAAATTTAGTAGATGGAACACGAAGTTGGAGATTTTTAGTGGATAACCAGACCTTGTCACCCACCGCAAAGTCAGGTCCAGGGCGGCGCTTTCTGTTGGCGAAATTGACTTGATTAGCCTGGGCTTTTCTCAGCGATGCCAGGCTTTCAGCCCATACAGTACAGAGAGATTTAGCAACGTCCTCTACTGAGGAAAAGGCAAATTCATTGCCTGTTCCTGAGGAGAATCTGGGGTGAAAACCATAGTTAATGTGGAAAGGAGATGACCGAGTCGAGGAGTTGACATGATAATTTAGTGCAAATTCAGCCATGGGCAAATATTCACTCCATTTATCTTGGCAATCAGACACAAAGCACCTCAAATACTGTTCCAAAGATTGATTCAATCTCTCTGTTTGACCGTTAGTCTCTGGGTGAAAGGCTGAGGAAAAAGAAAGCGAGACTCCCAACCTGTTACAAAAGGCTTTCCAAAACCTAGACACAAACTGTACGCCCCTGTCCGACACCACATTTGAAGGAATACCATGCAGACGTAAAATGTGGCGGATAAACAACCAGGCCAACAATTTAGCTGAAGGCAATTTTTTCAAGGCAACAAAGTGGGACATCTTAGAAAAACGATCTACTACAACCCAAATTACCGATTTCCCTTTAGAGGAAGGGAGATCAGTAATAAAATCCATGGAGATGTGTGACCAGGGTCTATTGGGTAGCGGGAGTGGATGTAAAAGACCCGCTGGAAGTTCATGGGGCACCTTAGATCTGGCACAGGTCTCGCAAGAATGAACAAAATTTTTAACATCTCGTTGCCAAGATGGCCACCAATACGTTCGTGATAACAGATTCCCAGTACCAGCAATGCCTGGATGACCCACCAGAACAGAGGAGTGGATCTCCTCTAAGAGCTCCAAGCGGAGGTGGCTAGGGACAAACAATTTACCTGGTGGTAGCGCACTAGGGGCAGCATCCTGAGTGTTGAGAATACGGGTTTCAAGATCCGAGGTCAAAACTGCCACTACCACCCCAGGAGCAAGTATATTTTCAGGTTCCCCATCAGAACTACCACTAAGACCAAAACTTCTAGACAAGGCATCTGCTTTAGTATTCTTTGAGCCGGGACGGTAGGTAATTACAAAGTGGAACCTAGTGAAAAATAGAGCCCACCTGGCTTGACGGGGATTTAATCTTTTTGCCTTGTCTAAATATAATAAGTTTTTGTGGTCAGTTAGTACAGTAATTTTATGTCTGGCCCCCTCCAGGAAGTGTCTCCACTCTTCAAAGGCCCACTTAATCGCCAGAAGCTCTCTATTGCCAAGATCATAATTGGCCTCGGTAGTGGAGAACCTCCTGGAAAAGTAGGCGATAGGTTGGAGGTTGGTAAATGGTTCAGTGCCCTGAGACAGGACCGCTCCTACACCTACTTCTGAAGCGTCAACCTCTACAATAAAGGGCAATTCAGGATCAGGATGGACCAGGACTGGGGCAGAAGTAAAAAGTAGTTTTAAGGTGGCAAACGCTACCTCCGTCTCTGGTGTCCAGGAGGCAGGATCCGCCCCCTTTTTGGTCAAATCGGTGAGAGGTTTAACAATAGAAGAAAAATTTCGGATAAATTTTCGGTAATAGTTGGCGAAACCTAGAAACCTTTGAACTTCTTTTAAGGTAGTAGGTTTTTCCCATTCAAGTACTGCAGATACCTTTCTGGGATCCATACCAATGGTACCAGGAGTAAGGATGTATCCCAAAAAACCTATCTCCTGGACTCCAAATTGACACTTGGATAACTTAGCACAGAGGTGGTTTTGACGTAGCCTAAGAAGAACCTCTTTTACATGTTGCTGATGTGACTCCCAGTCCGGTGAGAATATGAGGATGTCATCTAAATAAATTACTAGATATCTACCTAACAGATCCCTAAAAATGTCATTCACAAAACGTTGAAATACCGCCGGAGCATTGCTCAAACCAAAAGGCATAACTAGGTATTCAAAATGACCTTCAGGGGTATTAAATGCGGTTTTCCACTCATCCCCGTCTCTTATCCAAATCAAGTTGTAAGCTCCGCGGAGGTCAATTTTAGAAAACCATCGAGCCCCCACCACCTGGTTAAAAAGATCCGGGATGAGTGGCAGAGGATGTTGGTCTTTGACCGTAATTTTATTCAATTCCCTGTAGTCAATACAAGGTCGGAGGCCACCATCTTTTTTTTCAACAAAGAAAAACCCCGCCCCCACAGGAGAAACTGAAGGTCGGATATGTCCTTTAGATAGGCTCTCTTTAATGTACTGGCGCATGGACTCGCGCTCTGGAGCTGAAAGGTTAAAAATGCGACCTTTGGGTAGTTTAGCTCCAGGAACCAAATCAATTGCGCAGTCATAAGGTCGATGTGGAGGCAAGGCCTCCGCACTGAGCTCGTCAAAGACGTCTTTGAACTCGGTAATAAATTCCGGAATTTTGATATCATTTTTGATAGTACAAATAGTATTAACATGAGAAGTACAGGAATCTCCCCATCTAACCAACTCCGAAGTTTCCCAATCAAACACTGGATTATGTACACGCAACCAGGGTAAACCAAGTATAACGTCTGCAGCCAGTCTTTTCATAACAAAAAATGACACTTTTTCAACATGTAAACTGCCGACAAAAAACTGCACCTCAGCAGTACGGGCTAAGATTTTCCCTTCAGACAAAGGGGTTAGATCTGCTCCAGATACCTGAAATGGGTATTTCAAGGGAATTAATTCAATTCCTAGAGCTTGCGCCACCACTTCATGGATGAAGTTCATGGCGGCACCTGAATCCACCATCGCCTGACATGCAAAGGTTTTGTTACCATTAACAAGAATAGCAGGGAGTAAACATTTCTCAATATTATTAGGAGGTACCTGTGTGCCTGAGTGACCCTCCCGGCAATCACTCAGGCATTGGCGTTTTCCCGGCGGTGGTTTAGGTCTGGTTGGACAGTTTCTCAGGATATGTCCAGGTTTGCCGCAATACAGACACAGAGCGTTTTCTAGGCGATACTTTCTCCTGGAGGCGGTTGTGGACCCCAATATCATTGGTTCTTCTTCAGGAATAGAACAAGAGGTAGGAACAGCAGAAGGAGGTATAGGTTCCGAAAGGACAGACCAGGATTTAGCTGAGGACCCAGGTTTGCTTAATTTCTCTCTACGCCTTTCCCTAAGCCTCCTATCAATAGAAATAGCCAAGGACATAAAGTCTCCTAGATTTTCAGGGACTGGATGACTTACTAGAGCATCTTTTACAGAATCAGATAAGCCTTGTCTAAAAAGGGTTAACAAAGGTCTGTCTGTCCACCCTGACTGTGAGCTCCACTGGCGAAACTCCGTAGAATAGTCCTCGGCCGTTCTAACTCCCTGCTGAATAGACAACAGATGGGACTCGGCCAAGGCAACTCTATTAGGGTCATCATAAATCTGACCTAACGTTTCAAAAAACTTATTTAATGAATTCCATTCAGGAGCTCCAGCAGGTAGAGCCAAGGCCCAGTCTTGTGGTGACCCTCGTAGAAGGGACACCACCAGCGCCACCTGCTCTGCTTCAGAAGAAAGGAAATTAAAACGAAAAAATAAATGGCAAGATTCCCGAAATGTTCGGAATCTGTCTGGTTTACCGTCAAAACGGTCAGGCAAGAGCATTTTAGGATCCTGACGGGTATTCAATGTGGGAAAAACTGGCGTTTGAATAGAAGAACCTGCAGCGGCTGATGCTGGATCATGCAAAGCCTCCAGACGCTGCGAGACTTGGTTAATTAACCCAGCCATGCCCTGCACCTGCCTTGACAGTTCGTCCAGGCGGTCAGTTACGGAGTGTTCGGCATCCATACTAAACCGCCGGGCGGCCTGCCTAGGGTAAGGGCCAGCCATTATGTAAGGATTGGAGTCAGGGTCAGGCAGTGCAAAGTGACACAGCTGGGAAAGCAACACTGTGCAACTAATGACAAAAGGGGTCGTAGGCCCTGCAGCTATAACTATGCTGTAATATCTGAGATGAGGCAGACCAATGCACTTCCTAATTGAAGTGCGCCTACCACGACTCCTTACGCTTCTATCCCGGCGGCTAGGATAAGGGAAGAGGAGGCCCTGAAAGTCCTAGGGACTGGAGTTCACAGGGGTCACACCTAAACAGAAAGCACAGTGTAACTGCAATGCAAAACAAAAGACTAAACAGCATGGAACCAGGGAGGACCACAAGTCCCAGCAAGACACAGAAGAGAAGGCGAGGTCAGACGAGCAAGAGGTCAAGCCAGGAGATATAATAAAAGGTACCAAATCAAAAGACAAGGGATAGTCAAAAATACAAACCGGGTATAAAAACCAAGAAACATATGGAATACAAACAGACAGGGAAACAGACTGAGCAGGGGGACCAGGAACCACAAAGTGAATGGCTGGCAAGGATCCATGCCTGGGTGGGGTTTAAATAGCAGCAGAGAACACACCTGATGGCTAATGGCATGGAGACTGAAGGCAAGGAAAAGATTAAGCCTTAATGACCTAAGCACACCCAATAGAACTCCTAACACGTCTCCCAGGGAGACGCCGCGCAGCAAGGAGACCGCGGCAACTCCGTATCCTGACAATAATATTAGGATGTGCGGTAACACGTCCCTACAGCTGTAATGTAGTAATAAGGGATGACCTACTTCAATGGGAAGAAGCACCTGCAGGTAGCAAAGGTAAAGAGAATAAGCCTAGGTCACGGGATGGTTGACCTTCATTACATGTATTGATGGGGTCGGGGGGGGGGGGGGGACATTTGGGAGCAATGTATTTATTTCAGGGTTAATTAACATCGTTCTGATGAACAGGAACTTGTAATTACATTGTATTGTGGATGACCTGAACCCCCGCCAGAGGCTGGCAGTCTGCAAATCGCATTTCAATAATGGTACGTTTTCTGATTCAGGTGAAATAGAAGCAATCATTCCTCTCCATTGTTTTATATGTATACGGGCTAATAGAATATACTAAGAATGAATCAATTAGCCACTGGATACATAACAACTACCCCTTCCCCTAATAAAATGTAGTAAGGAGGATCTGATACACCGAGCTCCCAGCTGCATGGTTCTGGCTATTTCTCTCTATGGATTCTTGGCAATCTGGATTATAATAGTCACTATCCGGACGCCATTAGGAAAGGGAAACCAGCTGGGCTTAAACGTCCTCATAGGAAATGAAAAATCTAAAACAACACAGTTTATTGGAAGTCTGTGCGAAAGAAAGAAAAAATGCAAAAAATGGAGCAAAAACTTACACAGAAGAATATTATTCTAATAAATTAATTAAACGTCTAATGCAAATAACATTTTGGGGAAAATTCTGTCCTCTCCTGTCTAGTTCAGTAAATATTTGCATTAGCATATAAAATATTGTATCAGAACGTGGCAATGTACAATTCATTCTATATTTCTCATCATGTGTGCATTAAAAATGGGCATTACCAATGGTCTTATTGAAGTGACACATATATATATATATATATATATATATATATATATATATATATATATGAGAGAGAGAGAGAGAGAGAGTGTGTGTCAGGGTCTGGGGTTTTATTTTCACTCAAAAAGGTAATGCAGCAACAAAAGGAAACAATACAAAAATAAATCCCTGCCCGGCTAGGCTCTAACTAAACAAAGAATAGGTTACCTCACCTAGAATAACAGAAATCAAAAGCCAGTAGAATCATTCAGGACACAGCTCCAAAAATATGACCTCTCTCTTTCACTCTTCAGCCAAGCTCTGCCAAAGTGTTGCTGCTGCAGCTGACTTCTTAAGCCTCCTTGACAAGGAGACTCTCTGCAGCTGAGTCGCTGCCGGAACATCTCCAAAGTGTGGACTGGAGGGGGGTGGAATGACAGGTCCCACTACCAACCTACCTGACATTCCTAAAAATCCAGCCCAATACTGTGGATTTACCAAAATGCTCAGCAGACAAAAATTGTCTGCTGAGAACAAACATTCCTGGAGTTTTCTCTTCTCACCCACCTAAGTAGTCTGGGTGAGATGTACACCCCCTCCATTACCTGACCAGCCATCGGCTTACAATATATATATATATATATATATATATATATATATATATATATATATATAGTGTAAGGGAAGTAGATTCCTACCTGTATCCATGTTTAGTATCTGTCCCCGTGTCTAATACCTGTACCTATGTCTAATGCCTGTACCCATGTCCAATACCTGTCCCAATGTCTAGTACCTGTACCTATGTCTAGTATCTGTATCCATGTCTAGTATCTGTGCTCATGTCTAATACCTGTGCCCATATATATTACCTGTGACCATGTCTATTATCTGTATCCATGTCTAGTATCTGTACTCATGTCTATTATCTGTACCCATTTTTAGTACTTGTACTCATGTCTAATACCTGTACCCATGTTTAATACCTGTACCCATATCTAGTACCTGTCCTCATGTCTAATACTTGTACCCATATCTAGTACCTGTCCTCATGTCTAATACTTGTACCCATATCTAGTACCTGTCCTCATGTCTAATACTTGTACCCATATCTAGTACCTGTCCTCATGTCTAATACTTGTACCCATATCTAGTACCTGTCCTCATGTCTAATACTTGTACCCATGTCTAGTACCTGTCCTCATGTCTAATACTTGTACCCATATCTAGTACCTGTCCTCATGTCTAATACTTGTACCCATGTCTAGTACCTGTCCTCATGTCTAATACGTGTACCCATATCTAGTACCTGTCCTCATGTCTAATACTTGTACCCATATCTAGTACCTGTCCTCATGTCTAATACTTGTACCCATATCTAGTACCTGTCCTCATGTCTAATACTTGTACCCATGTCTAGTACCTGTCCTCATGTCTAATACTTGTACCCATATCTAGTACCTGTCCTCATGTCTAATACTTGTACCTATATCTAGTACCTGTCCTCATGTCTAATACTTGTACCCATATCTAGTACCTGTCCTCATGTCTAATACTTGTACCCATATCTAGTACCTGTCCTCATGTCTAATACTTGTACCCATATCTAGTACCTGTCCTCATGTCTAATACTTGTACCCATATCTAGTACCTGTCCTCATGTCTAATACTTGTACCCATGTCTAGTACCTGTCCTCATGTCTAATACTTGTACCCATATCTAGTACCTGTCCTCATGTCTAATACTTGTACCCATATCTAGTACCTGTCCTCATGTCTAATACTTGTACCTATATCTAGTACCTGTCCTCATGTCTAATACTTGTACCTATGTCTAGTACCTGTCCTCATGTCTAATACTTGTACCCATGTCTAGTACCTGTCCTCATGTCTAATACTTGTACCCATATCTAGTACCTGTCCTCATGTCTAATACTTGTACCTATATCTAGTACCTGTCCTCATGTCTAATACTTGTACCCATATCTAGTACCTGTCCTCATGTCTAATACTTGTACCTATATCTAGTACCTGTCCTCATGTCTAATACTTGTACCTATATCTAGTACCTGTCCTCATGTCTAATACTTGTACCTATATCTAGTACCTGTCCTCATGTCTAATACTTGTACCCATATCTAGTACCTGTCCTCATGTCTAATACTTGTACCCATATCTAGTACCTGTCCTCATGTCTAATACTTGTACCCATATCTAGTACCTGTCCTCATGTCTAATACTTGTACCCATATCTAGTACCTGTCCTCATGTCTAATACTTGTACCCATATCTAGTACCTGTCCTCATGTCTAATACTTGTACCCATATCTAGTACCTGTCCTCATGTCTAATACTTGTGCCCATATCTAGTACCTGTATCTATGTCTATTCCCCATTTCTTTAGATCTTATAATGCTATATACCTGCCAGGACTATAAGGATGAAGTCACCTCGAGTCCTGGAAGCTACTTATAAAAGGTAAGGCTGTTATGGAGACCGGACTGTGCGAAAGAGAGCTATAGGAAGCAGATTAAGTGAGAGGCATCTGCATAGAAAAGGTAGGGCAGAAGAATGGGGGGCAGGACTTTGATGAATCTTAGGTCACATGCTAACCCTCATTAATATCTGCAAGTAAGGGGAATGGCCACACCCACTTGCCAAGTATCTATAAACCATATTTTACTTTGCATGATGTACATATAAATGTGGGGATGACGTACATAATATGGTGATGTAAGATAAAATCCTTTCCAAGAGATTTCCCTCATCGTCTAATAAAGTCTATTCTTTACATAATACAAGGTTACGTCATTTTTGTGTCAGTTCTTTTATGATTTCCAAGATGTCTGTTTTTGGTCCTAGTCAGTAACTTCCACTGCTCTCCTCCTCCAGGGGAAGGAAACTAGACAGACTAAATAGCTGCTGTCTGGTCTTGTAGAAATTCTCAGGTTCAGTCAACATTCATCTAATGTGTGCCGCCAACTTAAAACCTTCACAGTTTTTAAACTTCTCTTAAAGTATTATATGAAAGATCACATTTTTTTGCTGATAAAATGGGAATGAAATAATAAAAGAAATTCTTCTCCGTTCAAGCACATACAACACATAATTGTGGATAAAATTCTAAATGCGTCTGACCTCTTTTTCATACAGGAAACACTGTGTGCATCAGAGGAGCAGAGAGGAGGTCAGTGCTCCAGAGGGGAGCACATAACTCCATGGTAGAGTCCTTCATTAATATTATACTATTAAAGCTCATTTTTTAAACAGATGGAGGGCACCTTCCATTGTAATTCTGGCCATGCTGATGAGATTACTGCTGAAAAGTAATCTCTACAAGACAGGATGTGTCAGACTATTAGAAGGTTTGCTGGTCACTGTGAAAACCGCATAAAAATATGTTAACTATATGATTATATCCTAGGCTCATATTGACATTTTCTGATTAAGGGGTTAGAAAAGGGGGTCAGTGTTTGCTATAGCTCCAATCTACTTCACACACTATGCTTACTATCGCAGACAGTGGTGTAACTAGGAATGGCGGGGCCCCGTGGCAAACTTTTGACATGCCCCCCCCCCCGACCAACACTGAAGATTTCGACCAACTGCCCCCCCTCCGCATTCCTGCTCACTCTATTATGCCCCATAGTGGCCCCTGCACACAGTACTATGCCCCATAGTGGCCCCTGCACACAGTATTATCCCCCATAGTGGCCCCTGCACACAGTATTATCCCCCATAGTGGCCCCTGCACACAGTATTATCCCCCATAGTGGCCCCTGCACACAGTATTATGCCCCATAGTGACTCCTGCATACAGTATTATGCCCCATAGTGGCCCCAGCACACAGTATTATGCCCCATAGTGGCCCCAGCACACAGTATTATCCCCCATAGTGGCCCCAGCACACAGTATTATGCCCCATAGTGGCTCCTGCACACAGTATTATGCCCCACAGTGGCCCCAGCACACAGTATTATGCCCCATAGTGGCCCCTGCACACAGTATTATGTCCACTGTGGACACCCATGAACAATTATTATACTCTGGGGTCTTTTCAGACCCCAGAGTATAATAATCAGAGACCGAGGGGAGGATACAAACATAAAAAAACCTGTCATTTACCTATCCCCGGCTCCGCTGCAGTCCTCAGTGGTGTCGGCCATCTTCAATGACGTCAGGATGTCACATGACCCAGGACGCAGGTCCCGGTCAAGTGACGTCAGGGACATCACACAAGAAAGACCCCTGAGTATAATAATAGTGCTTGTGGTGCTCGTGGCGTCACTTGGCGCCTGCAATGATCGGTAAATAAATAGGGCCCGTTACCGTCTGGAGTAACTTAACGGGCTATTTAAGAAAAAAAAAATAACGCAGTGGTAGAGGCTGTCGTCGGGCCCCGTGGCAGCCACTACCCCTGCTACCCCGGTAGTTACGCCACTGATCGCACACCATTCCTATTCAGCTCAATGAATTGAGATTTAATAACTTGTAGACAAGACTGATATTGTTCTTAGGGGGAAAGGGCAATGTAGTAGTGTCACACATGTTTTTTTTTACTCCGACCTCAGATTAGTTACACATTCTCTAATCTATAGCTGTCATGAAACTACTACAGGGCTGTCAGGGCTCACTAGGAGCAATAGTTATGGAACGGTTGCAGGGCCTGAGGTCGTAGAAAACGCTTTCAAGGAATTCTAGATGTAAACACAATGCAGTGACTTCATCCATTCACGGAATGACAGCTGCCCAGATCCCAATGTATGCTTCTATTCTCAGTTGAAGGTATTAAGTGCAAGATATAAGGAGACCATTAATTACCGCTCAGTCCAAATGTCTTATTTCACTAATGACTAAGAACAGGTATATGACTTAATTTCTGAGCCTTGTCGACCTGTAATTGTGATATATCATTCTTTTTTAAGGGTAAGAGACAGCTTTAATTGCTTAAAATAACTATCTAGCACAGCAATTGTTCTCCTTGGAAACACTATTAGCTGCTTGGAGTGACACAAAGCAGCAATTAAATAGACTTTCATGCAACTGCATCAAGACCAAAGACACATTGCACCCATGCTGACTCATTTGCCTGTGGCTACCATTGTACAGTGGCACATTTCTTACTTTGCAAGGACTGAGGTGCTTGAGTATAACATCCAGATGAATAGCCATTGTTATTTTCTTAAGGTGATGGGAGCCATCAAAGAGATTTAACACTGGGCTCTCGGTTCGGAAAGAAAACAGGCGACAGGACATTATGTGCTGAGCGAGACAATGAGAAAACAGATTAACATCAGATATTTCCTACATTATAGTCAAATAGCGTTAAGGTCTTTGTTACTGTATTGTAAATCTGTTTTCTGCAGATCTCTAATATGGTACCTACTGAGCTACTGTGCGGGATTTTTTTCCACACAGGCCTAAAACTTTTACAAAGTTAAGAAGGCTTTTAAAAAACAGAAGGGTTAATACTTTATTTTTGTCAATTAAAAGAAAGTGAATGAAGAGAAATCTAAGTTCTATCAATAATTGGTGTGACCTTTGCCCTTTGCCTTCCATCAGTTCTTCTCAGTACACTTGCAGCCAGAAGGTTGTTCCAGACTTGGAGAACTAAGCACAGATCTTCTGTGGATGTAGGCTTGCTCCAATCCTTCTGTCTCTTCATGTAATCCAAGACAGACAGGATGATGATGAGATCAGTGCTCTGTGGGGGCCGTATCATCACTTTCAGGACTCCTCCAAAGGGCAAAGGTCACACCAAATATTGATGGGATTAGATTTCTCTTGTTAATTGGTAAAAATAAACTATTTACCGACTTCCATTTATGAAAGCATTCTTAATTTACCCTGCTTAAAACTTCTGCACATTACTGTGTATGTAACTCCATGCACCTCTTAGCTTTCCTCCTGGCTGGACATGTAGAGAGATATGTGGGTCACGACAATACTGTTTTGTGATATTGTATCGCAACATAGTATCTTGTATGTTTCTGTTTAGTGAATGGCAGGCTGTCAAGTGTTTTGAGGAATGTTGCAATATTCTACAACGCCTATGTATCAAAGGGGTTATCCAATTTTATTACATTTATAGCCTATTTTTAAGACTGGCAGGACCCCAGCTGATCAGCTGTGTGGACAATGGCTCCCAGGATTGCTACAGTGCTGTCTCTTTTATAGTGGCAGCTATGAGTACTGCAGCAAGGTCCCATTCAAGAGTATATATAACCACAGCAATAAAGTTTTATGTTGAGTGAGCACTGCAGTCTTCAGCCTATAAAAAATACCAGGAGCTATTCTATGTCGGAGTCCTGAAAATCGGAGCCCTGGATTCATTCAAGCTAAGTTAAGACACATTACATGACACATCTGTATCTCCCTTAAAGGCTTTTTCATGTGTATTTATAAGGACAAAAATGTCATGTGTTCATATATGTTGTATCATGGAATTCTCTGAAATCATTGCCTTTAAGGGAGAATCGAGAAGAACGCAGCAGCTCATGGAGGAGCCATAGAATAACACAAAGAGTGCCTGGAGGTCTCCAATAGAGACACATACTGTATGCAGTCCATGTGCACCATACAGATGGCTGTAATACTGAGGCATATTTGCCAAGACTGGCATTGGATGCTTTGAGGACAGAGCAGGGTATCCTTTCCAAATAGATTTCTCTGCTGGCACCGCTGACAGGGTGTTGTTTTGTCTTGGCACTAAACATATGGGAATTGTAGCCTTAGTAATAAAGATTCTTCGAATCCATTCCTCATTAGTCCGCTAACAAAAATGGAAGTGGTTACAAAACAACAGGACACAATGGAAGAGAAATAAAGAGGGGAAGTATGTGGCTTATGTAAGAGAAGGAAGGAGGGAAGGAAAGAAGATAAGGAAGGTAAAGAGTTATAGGGAACCTTGTCAGGTCCACAATATCTCCGAAACCAATAATAGGGCCATGTAGGGGCTTTAAAGGTGTCAGAAATATACCTTAGTGGCCATAAAATGATGAAACATTGAACACTGCAGAGATCATTTATATATAATAATAATATATGCAAATCAGTCTCCAAGTGTACTGGGGGAGGGGCCTGATTTGCAAGATTTGCCTACAGGTATCTGTGACACAAGCAGAAGTTCAAAAAGTCATCCCAGCTACGTTGGACTGGGATTCCAGAGAAAAGACTGGAGCTCTGGCAGCTGTCTGTAGGTAAATCTGGCGAGTCAGCCCCGACACCGCTGCACTTGCAAGCTGATTGAAATATCCATAAAAAGATGATCATCTCTGCACTGCCTCATCTGCCTTGTGTCTGACTACTTAAGGTACAGATGTAGCAGAGTTACCCTGAACTGAAATTGATTAAACTGCTCCAACAAAAAACTTTGATAAGTCATTGAAAAAAACAAGTTTCTCTGGCTTATTGTTGTATTTGTGTCTTCTGCGATAAGATATCAGACTCTAGTAATGTAATAAACTGTAGAAGTTCAGGGTAATACTGCTAGGAAGGAAGGAAGGGAGAGAGGGAAAGGAGGGAGGGAGAGAGGGAAAGGAGGGAGGGAGGAAGGAAGGGAGAGAAGGAAAGGAGGGAGAGAGGGAAAGGAGGGAGAAAGAAAGGAAGGGAGAGAGGGAAAGGAGGGAGGGAGAGAGGGAAAGGAGGGAGGGAGGAAGGAAGGGAGAGAGGGAAAGGAGGGAGGGAGGGAGGAAGGAAGGGAGAGAGGGAAAGGAGGGAGGGAGAGAGCGAAAGGAGGGAGGGAGGAAGGAAGGAAGGGAAAGAGGGAAAGGAGGGAGGGAGAGAGCGAAAGGAGGGAGGGAGGAAGGAAGGAAGGGAAAGAGGGAAAGGAGGGAGGGAGAGAGGGAAAGGAGGGAGGGAGGAAGGAAGGGAGAGAAGGAAAGGAGGGAGAGAGGGAAAGGAGGGAGGGAGAGAGGGAAAGGAGGGAGGGAGGGAGGAAGGAAGGGAGAGAGGGAAAGGAGGGAGGGAGAGAGCGAAAGGAGGGAGGGAGAGAGGGAAAGGAGGAAGGAAGGAAGGAAGGAAGGAAGGGAGAGAGCGAAAGGAGGGAGGAAGGAAGGGAAAGAGGGAAAGGAGGGAGGGAGAGAGGGAAAGGAGGGAGGGAGGGAGGGAGGGAGGGAGGAAGGAAGGAAGGAAGGGAGAAAAAAGAAGGAAGGAAGGAAGGAAGGAAGGAAGAAATGAAGAGAGGAAAGGGGTAGGTGAGTGAAAAAAGAAGGGAAGAAAGGAAGGGAAAGAAAGAAGAGAGAGATAAAATAGAATAGAAGGAAGGAAAAAAGAAATGAAATGGAGGGAAAAAAGGAAGGAAGAGAGGGAGAGAGGGAAAGAAGGGAGGGAGAGAGAGTAAGGAGGGAGGGAGGAAGGAAGGACGGAAGGAAAAAAAGAAAGAGAAAGAAAGAAAGAAAGCGAAAGAAAGAAAGAAAGAAAGAAAAAAAAAAAAAAGAAAGAAAGAAAGAAAGAAAAAAAGAAAGAAAAAAGAAAGAAAGAAAGAAAGAAAGAAAAGAGAAAGAACGAAAGAAAAAGAAAGAAAGAGGAATGAAGAGAAGAAAGGAGAAATGAAGAGAGGAAAGGGGTAGGTGAGTGAAAAAGGAAGGGAAGAAAGGAAGGGAAAGAAAAAGAAAAAAGAGAAAAAAAGAGAAAGATAGAAAGAAAAAAAAAGAAGGAAGGAAAAAAAGAAATGAAATGGAGGGAAAGAAAGAAGGAAGATAAATAGAAAGAAAAAAAAGAAGAAATGAGGGAATGAAGGTAATCAAATGGAATGAAGGTAAGGAAGAAGGAATGAATGAGGAGGAGGGTTGGAAGAAAGGAATGAGAATGAAATGTTATTAATGGTTATGGGTAACTACTAGAGACCATTACACTGGGGGTATATAGCTGAGGATTATGGCAGTATACAGCCAAGGATTATGGGTGTGAATGTGATGCCGCTGGGACCAGAACATCACATGCCAAGTAAATCTACAGAGTGCAGATCCAGATACAAGCAAATAATGTCACGTCAATATCAGACAATATCTGGTCTATTAAATCTTATTAGTGAGTAATCTCAAGAACTGAAAGCAGAGAAGAAACTTCAGCCTTCTGAATGTCGACTATTAAATAAATGTATAAAACTGAAAGGTTGTCCTGATTCTGCAAAATAAAAGAAGTATAAAGTACTCTTGACTTTATGGGCAAACTGATAGTCTCCTTGACAACAGTAAAGTCTCAATCATTTTGTAAGACTGTCTTTCAGCTTCGACTTCCCACAGTCACTGGCAGCTCCTGAATCCTCATCATGTTGAAAGCATCATGTACTGAATGAGGAGAATGGAGAAGCTCCTGTATGTTCATATCACATAACACAATGTACGGAGACAACATCACCTCTCCGAAATCCTCTCTTACTAGTCTCTTCATCTAGTTCGAGTAGACTATAAAAAAAGCAGCTCGAAAAAAGCAAAAATCTCCACCATATTTATCAAATTCAATCATTCCGTATAGGCTATCAATAGTAATGCCCAGAATACCCCTTTAAATGATGGTAAGCCTCTTCACCAAGGGGCTACTTCTCAGATGGAAACCATGTTGTGTTCTGATGGTATATCCATGTGTGTCCATTGACTGTGAAGGCAGATTGCAGATGGGTATATCCTATGTGTCTCCGTAAACTCTCTCATCCCCCATGTTTCATAGAATGCCACATACAGTCATTGGCATTGCAACATGATATTTTGCCAGACACACACTGTGCTGTGTTCATGTTTGCATCTGCCATGCATACAGAAATACAAACAAGCTAAAGCTGGCCAAAGATGTGTGGTATAGGTTGAGATTTGTGTTGGATTTTTAAGGAAGTAGACATTGGACTAAGATGAGTTGACCTTCCAATATATGTAGGAATGGCCGACCATGTACGGTGTATTAAAAGCTAAGATAACACTAGGGAATAAAGCATGTCAAATTCCAAGATTTTGGATACATTGTTCTTAAATGGGGCAGAACAAGTTACCTGTTGGGCCACTGGGAGCCCAATGATAATAATAATGGTTGTGTTAAGGATCAGTAAGTACATAAGGCCCATTATCTGCTACAGCAGTAGCAGCTGCCGCCGGGCCCCCTGATGCCCTGGTCCCTGTGGCAGCTGCTACTGCTGCTACCCTGGTAGTTACGCCCCTGTCTGCTTCCTATTCAAATCACATACACACTTTGCAGAACCAAGCATGCACATTTAAAATGCAGGGAGGAATTGCTGTTAGCTGAACATGTATTTGACCAACAGTTATTGAAGATGTATGGCCAACAGCAGCATACCTACCATGGTATCAGGATAGGCAATATATAAGGGAATTGCTAGTAATGCAATTCCCTGTTGCTGAAACCAAGGAGGAAGGGAAAGACAGAGACAGTGAGTCCTAAACTAGACCCAGCCCCTGTCCCTACCTACTTGCCACAACTGTCTGAATGACTTAGACAACTGGGAAACCGTCCCTTCTCTGAATAAGTGTAACACTAAACGTGGACAAGACAACACAACATAGAAGAAGAGTCAGCAAGTCAAGGGTCAAAGCCAGAGAAACAAAGCAGTACCAAATCAAAATCCAAAACAGTAGTCACAAGAAAAGCCAAAGGTCAGAGAAGTCAGTAAGTAATACAATAAGAGCAAATAGAAAGCTTAGCGAGGACAAAGTCACAATAGCAAGCATGTGTTGATGACCCGCACCAGACTTAATAGGCAGATAGGCTAATCACACAATTAAGGCTAAGATTAACTATTGTGAAGGAGATGGGTGTGGTGAAAAATCATTTACAGAGGTGAGGAAATAGAATAGTGTTCAGATGATATAAGAAGAACCCAAAGCAAGGAATGATAACTGAACATGTCTCCATATACAAGCAGAGGATGGTGCAGAGGCCTGACCAGGCAGAGACATTACACAATAACTATGGGGCCTGTAGAGGGTGAGAGTCAAAGGTCCCTGCAAATTTAATTTGTCCGTAAGCATCTTAGGGTGGTTTCACACACAGCACGGCATTGCAGTTTTTGATGCAGTTTTCAAGCCAAAGGTAGGAGTGGATTCGAGAAAAAAAAGATGCTTTTGCTTTTTTCCATAAAAATTCTGGATGTGAAACCTCTATAACACCTGCACACACACAATGGATGTGGGAGACCTTGAGTACATATGAATCCATTATATAGTTGTAGCCTATAGGGAGCTGCTCAGCAGTATAAACAACGGGGGTATTATAAGCTACGGCCAGATCTGAACAAATAACACAATTCTATCACTTCAAGCTCTCCGATCTCTTATATTGTAGGCAAGTCATTACATAACATTTAGTCTTTTTTTAACCTCCTAAGAAGCCTTTACATATTCATTCAAGTATAGAGCAATATTCTAATACTTGCCAAGAATACTAGCTAATGTGCGCTAAAGATACTTGATGGTAATGTGCATGGCTGACGCATCCATCTGTCATAAAATGAGAATGGAAGTCGTAGAAGACGTATTTGTATAATTGACTTTCTTAGAAACAACCAATCAGCCTTGAAGTAGCGCTGACACTTTCCGCGGCTCTTAGAATGAATGTGTCATTGCATAAGAAACTTTCATTCAACCACATCAGCAAGTTACTTTTGATAGCTTGACAAATGTTCATACACAATGCTTGTACAATGACATAAATATACTCAACTGAGTTGACAGATTTGAAGATATTACATGACAAGCTATGCATAAATATTTCTAGGATAAAAAAGTCAAATTAAACAAGAGAAATTATTTACAGCAATCCGTCTGTGGCTTAGATTGGCTTAGAATAATAAGATGGTTATGCCTACATTGTTTATGGACTACACGTTGCTAGCAGAATACATATTGTGCTGCTCCTCATTACTATATTGCTAGTTAGCAGACTATTTATGGCACCTTCCCCCACAGAAGGTGCCTGAGCAATAAGGTTCCTAGCTTGCTATTATCTTGTGAAGGTGTTTACTCTGATTATCCATGTCCTGACCTCTGTACCTGCCTTGACCTTTGCCTGAATACTATTATACACAAACTCTGCCTGCCTTGACCTTTGCCTGACTACTGTTATACATGAACTCTGCCTGCCTTGACCTTGGCTAGTGCATTGACCATATCTCAGTCTGTATTTTGTTACAATGCACTGGTGTCTCTTGATCCTCCTGCTCCAACCACCACTGAACTGAGATTACACTTAGGAGGTAACAACATGGTAGTTCCTTGCAGGAAAGTTCAGAATGAATATGAGGGGTCTACTTAGACAACTTCCTCAGGAGTATGCCCAAGTCAAATCAATCCCGTGGATAGCTCCCCATTTCCAGTGTGCCTCCCTCCACAAAAGTTGAATCTGGCTACCCCCAGTCAACCTTGCTACTCACAAATCATCACATTTAGGAGTATCGTGACTTACAATAGGCCCAGATGACATTTTTTTGCCATAATTGTTGATGTAGGAATTGTAATACTGTAAACCAACAGTTACATAGTAGGGGCATGTACTGTACTTGGTTACCCAACATGACTGCCATTCTCTTTCCTTTCTTCCATAATGTACTATAATGGGAGAATTCTCACAGAAATGACATTATTGCAATGGAATCTTCCTACATGCCATGTGCCTTAAGCTGCCCGTCATGGTCATGTCAGCAAACAAGAAAATTAATACCAACGACTGCTCATGATGGTCAACAGAAGACAATGTGCTGAAAATTGATACGTTGGAAAATTCTATCAGTCGCCGTAACTACACAAGTATGACATGATTGTATTAGACTGATCATTTGCCAAATACAAGAAGCCCCAGGGACTTCCCAGTTGGCCAGTTCAGTTTCCTGTTTGGATCAACGGTGTGACCTATTGGCCGAAATGTGGCCATCAATATCTTAATGTTCTGTGGCTATTGTCCTAGAAACTAAGATCTGTAATAGACATAACTCTAAACATCAAAAGAGGATTGGAAATTTTAGGTTGATTAAAGGTCCAAAACATCCCACCAATGGGAATGCAATATTTGGCGGTATGGTATTATGATCTTCTTCAAGCAGCTGGGGTCTAGATCAGGAACTTGTATAATTAGTCAAAAGATACTAAAACCTAAAAAGTGGTCATACACCTCTTTTGGCCAAATGCTTATTTAGCTAACCTCCATACACATACATGTTCAAGTCAGCCAAGAGAGTTTTTAATAAGAAGAGGAAAAGTACAGTAGCATCTCGGGTGGTGGCTTATCTCCCTAGGGTCAGAATTGGTTTTTTTTTAAATTGTTTATTTATGAAAATTTGTAACAATAAAGAAACACAACATGTCTACCAAGCCAGAGGAGATCACAAAGAACAGTACAATAGAAAATGACGAAATTACAAATGGTAAACTAGGTAGAAACAAAAAGAAAAGGGGAGACAGGGAAGACAAACACAAACCAGACAAGACAAGGCTGGGGAAAGGGAGGGAGAAAAAAACCAGAAGTTCCAGAAGGCGGTGGAATTACAGAGGCTGGGTGACCCAGAACGAGTCCCACAGGTCCCAAATGGCGTGAAACCGCTCCTCCTCATCGTTAAGCACGGCTGTTAGGTATTCCAGGGAGCGCGCATTCCTGATCCTGCAGTATAACTCCTCCAGGGATGGGGGTGCTGACTGACGCCAATATTTAGCAATCAAACACCGGGCAGAAGTGAGAAGAAACAGAAAAAGTCGCAGGGCCGGCTTGCGCAGTTTCAGTGGAGGGAGATTAAGGAGATAGGTTTTAGGGGATAGAGGGAGGCAAATGCCGAGAACCCGGCACAAAAGGTCCTGAACCTGAGTCTAGTAAGGGAGCAGGGAGGGACAAGACCAAAACAGATGAAAGATGTGTGCAGGGCGTGCACCACATCTCCAACAGCAATCCGGAATAGAGCTATCAAAGGAATGGAGGAGAGCCGGCGTGTGGTACCAATGCATCAACATTTTAAAGAAGTTTTCTTTATGAGTCACACAATTCGAGGTCCTGAAACCCCTGCTCCAGATAAGGGACCATTCTTCTGTCGAGATAGGTTGACCCAGATAGACCTCCCATCATGTCATATACGAGTGTGCAGGCGGGATATCAGGTGAGGGGTCAGATAAAAAGCGATATATATCGGAAACCAGTCCTCTAGTTCCAGTGCTAGCTTTACAAATTCTCTCAAACAACGTAGGGACAGGTGCCACAGGACCCCGAAAGATAAAAGAAGCAAGGTGGGAAATCTGAATATATGTGAACTCACTGGACCCAGGAAGGCCAAAGCGGGATCGCAATTCGGCAAAAGACAGCAAAGAACGAGTCCTATGATCAATAATATCAGCGAGCCGAAAGAGGCCCGCCTTCAACCAAGGGCCCGCCACAGGCCCAGTGAGTCCAGGCGGAAAGTGGGAGTGTAGAAGGAAGGGCGTCATAGACGAGCTGGGGGAAGAAATAGGGAAACGGGACAAACAGGAGCGCCAGACATCCCTGGTAAGTGCCATGGGACCCAACAAGCTAGCTCTAGGGGGAGAATATGGATTAGACCATATCAATGAAGCAGGATGATGCATGAAGAGCAGACCAGGCCGGAATCCTACGTAGCTGAGCAGCCCAATAATATAACACCAGGTCAGGAAAAGAAAGCCCTCCCCTCGACTTCGGAGTCATCATCAGATGTCGCGAAAGCCTATGTCTCCCTCCAGCCCACACAAACCGAAGAAGCGAGCCCTGTAGCGCCCGAAGATCCTTAAGAGGAACAGGAATCGGGAGGGTCTCAAACAAATATAGCAATTTAGGCAGCACGGTCATCTTAACCGCAGCTATGCGACCAAAGAGGGACAAAGGCAGACCCCGCCACCTGGTAAGAAGGGCCTGAACATGCCTATAAAGCGGAGGGAAATTCGCCTGATACAATTGAGAGAAAGACCCAGTCAGATGTATGCCTAAGTATTTTAAGGAGGAGGACCTCCACGTATACGGAAAGGAGGCCTGAAGGCCAGCCAAGGTAGAGGGGTGAACGCGGACGGGGAGCGCCTCAGTCTTAGAAGTATTAACCTTGTAACCAGATAAACGGCCAAATTTGGTAAGAATAGCATGAAGATTGGGAAGGGAAACGTGAAGATTAGTAAGGGTAAGGAGAATATCATCCGCAAACAAAGAAAGCTTAAACTCTCTGTCACGGACTCGAACCCCAGAAACATCAGGGCACAGCCGAATGGCCGCCGCCAAGGGCTCAATGCAGAGGACAAAGAGGAGAGGTGATAGCGGGCAACCCTGTCTAGTACCGTTATACAGGCGAAACGGAGGGGAGGAAGCATGAGGAAGCTTAATCGTAGCAGAGGGGGATGAGTAGAGGCTCCGAATGGCCGACAAAAAGGGTCCCCGAAAGCCATAAGATGAAAGAGTCTCAAAGAGAAAGGGCCAGCCCAGGCGATCAAACGCCTTTTCCGCGTCTGAACTGAGTACCAACAGCTCCGACTCAGAGCGCGACGCAACGTCGATTAGATCAATAGCCCTCCTAGTATTGTCACCACCCTGACGACAGGGGACAAACCCAACTTGATCCTTATGGACCAAGGAGGAAAGACACATGTTCAGTCTAGAGGCTAGGAGCTTGGTAAATAGTTTAAGATCCGCGTTCAAAAGCGAGATAGGCCTGTAATTACGACAATCAAGATGGTCTTTACTGGGTTTCGGGATGAGTGTGAGGAAAGAATGGGAGAGAGAATCCGGGATGGCCTCACCTGCCATAAAAGCTGAAAATAGCGAGACAAGATGGGGGAGGAGCTCTGCCCCAAACACTTTGTAATACAGGTAAGTGAGCCTGTCAGGGCCAGGAGATTTCCCATTAGGAAGCTCCTGGAGAACCTGAGAGACTTCCTCAGTCGAGATAGGCATATTAAGGCAGGCCAGGTCATCGGAAGAAAGTGTGGGGAGACAACAGGAGGACAGAAAATCTTGGAGGAGTGCAGAGCGTTCCGAGGGGTCTGCAGGAAGATCCGAAGGGAGAGAATATAGTTCAGAATAATAAGCGTGAAAGAGACGGGCTATCTCCTCCGGGTCGTAAGCCACCGCGCCATCAGAGCGTCGCAAAGCATAAGCCGAACCCCCCTCCCGCTGATCACGCAGTTGGCGAGCTAGAAGGGTATGGGGTTTATTAGCTCGGTCATAGTAACGCTGCCTAGTGTACAGTAGCAATTTAGAAGTTTTTTGCAACAGCGCTTCCCGAATTTGAGCCCGCAAATCAATCAAAGTTCTAAGGAGAGCCCTAGAAGGGCGAGATACTAGGTCAGCTTCCACTCGACGCAACTGGGACCGTAAGTCCTCGAGGCGGGCATTAGCATCTCTCTTAAGTCGGGTACCTACAGCAATGCAATGTCCTCTCATCACGGCTTTATGAGCCTCCCACAACGTCGCAATCGAAGAAACCGAACCCACATTAAGATCAAAAAAAGTTTTAAGGTGTTGGCGAAGCTCTTCACGGGTCTGTGCCTTCTGAAGGAGACTCTCATTAAGCCGCCAATGGCAAATCCGGGTGGGGACAGGACCTGTGCGTAGCTCTATGGAGACTGGCGCGTGGTCCGACCAGGTAATAGAGCCAATCGAAGCGTCCCTAAGGAGGCGCAGAGCCAAGGCATTGCCAAAAAAATAGTCAATCCTGGAGTGAGACTTATGTGGGGCCAAATAAAAAGTGAACGAACGAGCAGACGGGTAATTAATCCTCCAGAGATCGTACAAGGTATACCGCCGGATAATACGGCGAAATTGGGCCGAAAGTCTTCGCCGGGTAAGACGACGAGAAGATCCGGATAAGGAATGATAATCCATACAATCCGAAAAGGACATGTTAAAGTCTCCTCCGACAAAAACAGCCGCAGGGGGAAGCGAATCTAGCTTGTTGAGAACCCTAACCAAAAAATCGGACTGGGAAGAGTTAGGGGCATAGAGATTGCACAGAGTAATTGGCTGGCCCGCAAGCCTCCCATGCAAAATTACAAATCTACCCTTTGGATCCAAAACAGAAGTAAGAACCTCAAGGGGACAGGAGGAGGAGATAAGAATAGCCGTCCCCCCCCGTTTCTTAGAATGGGTGGCAGAATATACAGTAGGATAATAACGACGAGCAAAGTTAAAGTTGCAAGAATTATCAAAATGAGTCTCCTGTAAAAAAGCCACATCCGCCCTAAGGGCACGTAGTTCCGTCAAGGCCAGTTTACGCTTGACATTAGAATTAAGGCCCTTAACATTGAGGGATACTATCTTAGCCATGGGGCAATAGGGGGAAAGCATGCGCTATTGAGGAAGGACTCACCACAGGATCCAGGAATCGCAGGGCCGGCAAAGCAAAAGGAAACAATGAAAGGGAGGTGCAGACCACGATGATGGAAACAAAAAGGAGATCTGGAACACAAAAGGAAAGAACACCAAGGGGGGGGGGGGGAGACAAGACAACAAGAACAACACATGAAAAAAAAACTAAATTCTCAACACTAATCATTAGAACAAGGGAGAAAACTCCCACAAGGGGCATGGAGGCACAAAACCGCCATAGGTCCAACCAAAACAAAAAGCCGTGCAGGAAAACAATAGCCACGGCAAGAAGCCCCCGAGGGGACCGAGGGCAAGCGCAGGAAGGAAGGCAGACAGGACAAGCCAGTCACTGAGGAAAGGGCTATGTCTACCCGACCCTCCCCGCCATGCACCTATAAAGAGCAACTATAAAGCAACAAAAAAAAAAAAAAAAAAAAGTGAAACCATCACAAACCCTTAAGCAATAACAAGCACAGTAAAACAGGAGAGAAAAAAGGCAGAAAACAAAACCGAAGATAACATATCAGGTCAGTTCAGCGCGGGGAACCCCGCTGTTGCAGATGGGGAGAGCCGGAACCCGAACCCAAGGACGGTAGGCGACGTCGTTTAGTCTGCACCACAGTCCACACTGGAGGAGGTGGAGGAGGGAGAGTGGCAGAGTCCCAGTCCTCGATATGGGGGGCAGGAATGTCCAAGGATGAACAAAAAACCTCCAAATCTGCATGGGATTTCAGGGTCGCAGTGCGGCCATTCTTCCGAACTATCAAGGCGAAAGGGAACCCCCATCTATACTGGAGCTGATGATCCCTCAGGACTGAAAGGAGGGGTCGAAGCATACGCCGCTTCTGTAAGGTTATCCAGGACAGATCAGGGAACAGTTGAATTTTGGCACCATCAAAATCAAAGTCCCGTTGAGTGCGAGCTTGCTGCATGATGGCCTCAGAATTGGGTTTATTAAAATGAAACATGCTAATCTGAAGGTTTGGTGACCTCTCTCTTATATGGGCATCTTAGATTCATCTCAATAAATTCACTGTTAAGACAGGGATAACGGCCCCCTCTCCCAACCCTTAGGAAACAGCTAAGCAGTGCTGCCCTACGCTGTGTCCATAGCTTCCACAGAAGATAATGGAAACTACAGAAATGGCATAGCACATTCAGCCACGCTGTTTCCGTAACTATGGATCTATGGAAACAATGTATCTCAGCTGTGCTACTCCGTTTTTATAGTTCACATTCCCCTTTATGGGAGTTTTGGGAACAGCGTAAAGCAGTAAGTCCTGCCCAAGGGTTGGGTTGAGGAGCAGTTATCCCCATATTGGCAGCGATATGCCAAGACTGGAATAACTTTTTAAGGAAGAGATCAGGGGTTGGATAAGACTATTACAACACTGACCGCAAGAGTGCTGGGACATTGGAGGTATGATAGGCTCTATGGTCCATTTAGGCATTGGCATCACTTGCTAGTTCTTGCAATCCCCCAGATGTACAGGAAGGATAGGACTTCACTGCCATATCTATTATTTTTCTGAATTTTTCTACCCACACATTAAACCCAGGATATCCATCCTAAATCCCCAGGCATTTACTTTAACAATGTGACATTTTTAAAAAGGCATCCATCTGACAGACAGCTTGAGAGCCGCAGATCAATAGCAATAACTAAGAACCATACTGCACAGAGGATTTTCAGATGACTGCTCTACACTAAGACATCATTCTGTTTGTTGCCAGCACCTGCCGTCATGTCCTTAAGAACTGTTTTCTTGTGATGCCTTTAATTAAGGTGATGGCTGTACACAAGGTTATGTCACCTCTGAAATAGAGTACCCTGCCATAAGAGGAATCCGTCAGATTGCTAATATTACATTGTATATAATGGTAATAATACACAGGATCCCTAGAGGGATATGACACAAATTACACCGGACAAATGACTTTATTGTATAAGACCACTTCCAAAAAGCTGGAACAATGTGTCAAATGTAAAGAAAACAAGAACGCAATGATTGATACTCTTATATAACCATATTTTATTCACAATAGAACTTAGAACACAGATCAGAAAGTGAAAGTTACAGTGTTCTATTTAAAAAAAAATTAGAAATTGTTGGCAGAAGCATCTCAAAAAAGTTGGGACAGGGTCATGCCTACCATTGTGTAGCATTCCCTCGTCTTTGTACAACAGTCTGTAAACTTCTGGGAAGCAAGGAGAACAAGAATGGGACAACATTCCTATTCCAAGTTTTGGGCCGAATTCTTATTTGCCACTCAACAGTCCTAAGTCTCAATGTGCCAAATGTTTTCTCTTGGTGAAAGGTCAGACCTGCAGATGACCATTTCAGTCCACAGGGTCTTCTCCTGTGAAGCCATGCTGTTGAGATGGATGTAGTAGGTGGTTTATCATTGTCTCGCTGAAATATGCAAGGCTTTCCCTGGAAGAGACATTGTCTGGATGGGATCATATATTGTTCTAATACAGGGGTAGGGAACCTTCGGCTCTCCAGCTGTTGCAAAAGTAATACTCCCAGCATGCACAATTACTCTGCTATTCTTGGGACTCCCATGGAAGTGAATGGAGCATGTTGGGAGTTGTAGTTTCACAGCAGCTGGAGAGCCGAAGGTTCCCTAGTCCTACCCGTTCTAAAACCTCTCTCTATTTATCTGTTGGAAAAGGAGTTGTATGGTTTAGGGAAAATAAGCCGATCCCGATGAAATTTCCCATTGAAAAGAATGAACTTTATGGAAATTTACTAACACAGTCCTGTCTCATACATTGTACACTGAACTAAAATACACCAGATTGATGCCTTTGGCTGTTTTTGTCACTCTACACTTCTGCTACACTATCTGCCAATCTCTAGTGTAAATGATGGTAAATCTGTTGGATGGACAGTGGTGCCAACTCTCTTCACCTCATGCACCCATGTTTCAAAAGTTTCAATACAAGTAAAAAACCAAAATTTTACAACAAGTATTTTTTTTTTTTTATAAAAGCCCCCACAAAAAACTGTCATAAATAGATAAATTAACCCCTTGTAGGTAATACATAGAGACGCGGAGTTCTCCAGTATTTGCATCTGCTTTCTGGATTATTGTTGAAGCTCATGTGTGAGTTTTCTATGTCAGATATCCCTTTAATTCACAGCGCACAAATCAAGCCAAAGAAAGGCAAAATCATTGCCGCTACGTCTGCGTTCTAAGTACTTACAAGTTGTATGTGTGTACTTTATGTTACTGTATATAGAGAGACTAGTCAGCTAAAAAGCAAAATATAGGGAATTTTTAACATATTTACTTTTTTTTTTTTAAATCACGGATGTATTAAATTTTAACTTGACACACTACACTTTAATTGAAGTTTATCTTGACTGTTGATTTCAATACCAGATACAGACCATGGGCAAGAATGGCGCGGTTTCTGGAGGCAAGCGATCATGTTTTTCTAATGATTTATTATTATTATTATTATTTATTTACATAACACCATTAATTCCATGGTGCTTTACAATGATGCACAACTAGTCTATAAACTAAACCCTAAAAACCTGCTAGGATAATGTGGGACACTAAAACGCCCACAGGTCCTTATGGCCATATGATTTAGTGTCCCATATAGCCAGAAATAATAATAATAATAATAATAATAATAATAATAATAATAATAATAATAATAATAATAATAAAACATTTATATTAACCCAGATTCCTGTATTCCTGGTGCTGGAGCAGTTCTTTAGTGATGTCACCTTGGCTTCAGTGCACATGCGCCAGACCTCGAGTACATGCGCAGTGAAGCTGGGGTGCACTGGGGCACCAGAGATAAGTCTAATGAGATTCATCTGTAGGTAAGTATATGCTTGTGTTTTTAATGCATGGATGATATTTCTATAAGTCTATATGGGACACTAGACTTGTGGGTGTTTTAGTCTCCAATATCCACCTTATTTATCCCTTTAAATAAATGTCACGCTGCAAATTGACATCTTATAAATGTTTGCCTATTGATTTGGAAGCCGTCCACCGTGTAACAGCAGATGTCTTGTGGTTTTATAGTGTGTCTATTAAAATATCCCGGTAATGAATCTGCACTTTATTTGCAGGATATGTTCCGTTTTAAGGCGATGCAGGAGATGATGACTGGTGTATACTCACATGATGACCATTACTGGGATTCCTGTTTGGACAGCATGAATCAGTCTCCATCAGTCTCTATGTGACCCATTCGCACTGATATCCATTCTTCAGCATTTAAAGTGACACGCTAATAATACGGTGCAGCGTCATATGAGTCTATCACTGGAATCCCTTTTTGTCTGACCACCATGTAGGAATAGCCTTAAGTCAGACAATTCTTCCTCTACCTTTAGAATTCATCTCTGCGTCAATGTTCCGTCGATATTGCCGGTTTTCGACATATGCAAATAAGTCTCCAGATAGCACAGAGAGCGTCCTGTATGCTACCTGAAGACTCTCCCTCCATCTTCTTGAGACCACCTCTTCGCCGTGTCTTCATCCGAAAGTGCCGACTGCGTGTGTCTGTCGGCCATTTTCCTGTGGCCTCTTACATGATTGTCCGTTCGGCTGATGGACATGCACAATCGGCGCTTTCGGATGAAGACGTGGTGAAGAGGTATTCTCAAGAAGAAGATGGAAGATGTCGCTGGAGAGTCTTCAGGCATCATAGGGTACGTCCTCTGTGCTATCTGGAGACTCATTTTCATATGTCGAAAACCTGGAATATCAACAGAACATTGACGCAGAGAAGAATTCTAAAGGTAGGGGAAGAATAATCTTACTTAAGGCTATGCCTACATGGTGGTAAGTCAAAGCTGCAACCTTTCACATTGCTTTCAATGGCTTCTGTTGTGAATTATCCATACGCAACAAGTCATTGCACTGAAGTTGCAGATAGCTACATCTGTACCATCAAGTCTGAGATATCCATCTGCTCCGAGTTATCTCTCATTTTGCTATTGATTTTGCCATAACTGCACTTTACAAATCCAGACAAACCTTCAGAAGCCACGCAATGACTAAACAAGTATAGATTCTCTCTGCAACATTTTATTACACTTTTATTCAATTAGTTTTTCATCTTTTTACGGGCTATTGTGTAGCAAGCCTTGAAAAGGCTTATACCGGACGAGGTAACCGTGTGAGATTTACATGACAATAACTCAATGTCTTGTGCTGAGCAACAAGTGAGATGTTCTGTTGTATAACTTGGTTTTCCTCTAGTAATACATTTATGTATGTTCATTTCTGCGTGTCGCTCTGAAATAAAGGGCTTTTATTGTGATCACAGCGCAGCGAGTTATCCGATTCAAGTTGGAGATTGCTTCATCTATTCATCTTGAGAAAGGGATTATTCCTTGGAACAAGGAGGTCTATGGCCAGTGTTAAAAAAATTTCTCGCTGTTCAACCCCATTAACTTTGATGGACCTAACATGGAAGCCCATGGACAAGTGCGGCACACCTCTGGGAATAAATCAGATCTGTTTTTTCAGTATCAACCTAAAGTATTCTTAAACCAGATTCACATCTGGACTCGGGATTCCGTCCTTGAGGACCCAAAAAATGGAAACTCAATGCGCTTAAAACAGATGCCCGCAGAAACCAGCGGACCCCATAGACCAGGGATAGGCAAACTTTGGCATCTAGGACATGTTATTGACAATGGAAATAGACAGCCCTGATGTGGGGAGTTACTTAATATACAGTATGTTATCAAGACTTTATATTGTTGTGTGGACACCATGTGGAAAACACACAAACCCATTATAGTCTATGGGGTCCATGTGATTTCTTAGGTAACCTCTTTTTAATGTGTAAAGGTTTCCATTTGGGGGGTCCCCAAGCAGACTCCCTAAATGGAGATGTGATCCTATGTTTGCAATTTCTTCTTTACAGGTCTGGTATTGCAATTAAGCCTCATTCATGCGGATAGGAACTTCTGACAACCAGCAGACAATTTTGCTACTCCTGACAACCCCTCTAAAGACAAGCACAAATATATTTTTGTAAGTACTATAGTAACTAGCCACGGGGCTAGCTGTAAGGGCTGCAGAGATAGAAAACGCACTTGCTATCTGATGGAGCCAAAGGATTCCCTGCCACACCAGTATTATAGGGTGGGAATATTAATGGGACTTTAAAGGGAGTCTGTCACTAGGACCTGACATAGCAACCCAGCCAGCAGATCAATACATTACGGTCACCTTGTAAATCATTGCCTCCATTACTGAGAGCTCACAGTGTCTGTCAATATGCAAATTAACTCTTTGAAGCAGTCATTGCGTTGCTCTAAAGAGCTCATTTGCATACTGACAAAAACTGTGATACCCTAGCAAATGAGGCATCAGTTTCAAGGGGGAAACACCATTTGATTCAGATTGATATTTTAGGTTCTAGTGGCAGGCTCACTTTTTTTTTTTCTTAAATGTAGATTGTGAGCCCCACATAGAGCTCACAATGTACATTTTTCCCTATCAGTATGTCTTTTGGAATATGGGATGGAAATCCATGCAAACACGGGGAGAACATACAAACTCCTTGCAGATGGTTTTATGCCCTTGGCGGGATTTGAACACCAGGACTCCAGCGCTGCAAGGCTGCAGTGCTAACCACTGTGCCACCGTGTGGCCCCAGGCAGGCTCACTTTAAGTTACACATGTGTCCACTTTGGAAAATTCCTACTTGTTAGCTACCTTAACAATATAAGAATCCGAAACCTTCCCACAGTGGAGACTCCAGAAATAACACATAACCTGGCAGTAAATGTGTAATTTCCCTGCAGCACCTCCAGAGGCTAAACCAAGTATTACACAATGCATACAAAAGAAATGGACTGATTGTGTAATGCAAGACAGGACGGGTCCTCCAAAGTGAGAGACGCTCTTGGTAACTATAGCAATCTCCACGCCGGCAAGAGATGAAAATCCCAATGAAAGAATCACCCTCCATGGAAGGAGTTGTTCGGGATAAAATTATATTTCTACAGGAAACTAAAACACTCTCCCCCACTAGAGGGCAGGCCAGCACTCCAGCTCTATTGTGCAGGCACCGGCAGACGTCAAGAGGAGGAGGAGCCGGCCAAACAGAATATCCAGACAGGAAGACAGGTAAGTATGATGGGGTGGGTGGGGGGAAGTTTAATTAGTCAGTAAGTTAGTTAGTTAGTTAGTTGGGAAGGGATAGTAGTGGGTGGGCTATGTAGGGAAACAGGGAGGGGGTGTGAGGGAGTGAGAGAAGAAGGGGGAGGGAGTGAGAGAGCTAGTGTGTCAGATCTTACTGAAGTGCAATGCATCGTGGTAGTTGTAGGATAAGAAAGCAGGAAACTACCTATGTAAACAAATGCAGAGGGTGCCAGGAGTTCCCGGAGAAACCCAGAAATCACTCAAAACACTGCTAAAGGTATTTGGGTGCACTTGTTAACCTATTAATAGCGCTAACAGACCTTTTTTTAAAAAAATAAATAAATATTTTTTTCCCGGAAAACCCCGTTAATTCACAACTGTCTAATGGGGTGTATTAAAGTCCTAAAGTAGACAACCCCTTTAAATCCTTTTTTCTGGGTAATATATGGCTATTTTATTAGTGTCCATTGAATACAACCGCAGAGTTCTGTTGAATATAGAATTACCTTGCAAAGTAATGTTGGCCTTGAAAAGGCGCCATTCATAAAACTTGTTATTTCCTACACAATATCTCTGACACATCTCAGACTCAGAATATAGGCAGCAGAATAATAGATGTCCCTGCAGGGAGAATGGGCATCTCCTAGCATGAAGAGGATTGCTCCAGTGTATGTAAAACAAGACGCAGAGTGAACTAGTGCTGACGTCATGTGTTACATGGCTAGACTCAGTGAACTTATTAAACTGGATGGCTCTGTATGGAATAGTGCAATCTGACGTTCCATTTCTGGAAGGGGGAACAGAACCTCGCCTATAACAAAATCATACGTACCCATGTAATGGTCCGGACCTTCTGGGCACAGAACATCACTTCTGGCTAGAGAAACAGGGAGAGGGTGTGAGTAAGAAAGGAAAGGGGAGGGAGTGAAAGAGTGAGGTGGTGTGAGTCAGCTCTGAGTGAAGCCCAAGGCATCATGGTAGTTGTAGGAAAACACAGAACAAGAGGATGCCCATGTAAACAAATGCAGAAGATTCCAGGAGCTCATAGAGACACCCAGAAATAACTCAAATTATTATTATTTTTTTGCCTGGAAAACCCCTTTAAGAGGCATGGAGGTTAAGGGGAGGATCGTTATCTGACTGTGATGCCAATGTTAGGAAACATGGAAATTGTTATAGAGGAACACCAAAAATCGATGCAATACAAACAAGTCAAGAGTGCCAGCAGGACCCAGAGACCGAACACCAAGTCAAATTACTGCCAAAACAATTTTGAGACATTTTCCTAAATTTTATCAATACTGTAAAATTCCTTTAACTTTTGGTAGAGGTTATCATTGAAATATCATCATACATTGTAGTTGTGCCACCAAAAACAATATATTTAAAAGCAAAGATGCCTTTAAGAATAATCCTACTACAGACACCCAATGTGGTTACAAAATGAGTACTTAAAGGGAATGTTCTCTATTTTTCAGTGATTCACTAGGATTCACCAGTCTGGAGAGGACACCTTATGTTTGCCATGAAGTTCCAGCCAGACCTGTATACAGAGGCGGCCATGCACACGCCAGATACACATCTATGTTACATCACTGCTGTCAATTACAGCTAAAAATAGAAGCCACATCCATCTGAACAATGGATTCTCCTATCTGTACAGCAACAGCAATAAGGAATCCACCATTGTTTACCAGGCTATGTTCCTGATAAATGAAAGTCACATTTACTCAGAATCTTGGACATTTGCCATAGAAAGCTATTTACCAATTGGAGGGCATTGCCCAATCTGTACACTTCCTAAATGCACCACATAACAGAGATTAAGGAAGCGCTGGCTGTTATCGAAATCTGTTGTACAGTAAATGCCAATTACATGGAAGGCTTACATCAGATACAATAAAGCATGTAATATAGTAATGCATCGCACCCACTCATTCTATGGGGCCAGGTGTTTGATCCCAAGAATATTACAAATGACACTCCGCAACCCTATAAGTGGTGTCTTACACTTGAATAATTATTGTGATCCCTAAAGATGTTATTAGAAGAAATAACCAAAGGTCTAGATAGGATAAGATAGTAGCCTGCTGTTCACATATTGTAACCAAAGGGACATATGGAAATATCCCATAGGCAGCAAACTTCACGATCATAAATTATATGGTGCAGATGTTGTATGTAGGGTCTCTAGATAGATAGAAGGTTTACTGCTTAGACCCGTGAAGACTGATCAAAACTGTAGATATCTAATTATAAAAGCGGAGGATGAGGCAATATGGAGATGACATAATAAAAGAGGGTCTTATATTAAATTTAGGAATGTCATCAAGACCTGCAGTCCCATAGACATATTATTCTTATTCTTATTATTATTATTCTTATTATTATTATTATTATTATTAGTATTAGTATTATATACATAATCATCATTATTACTATTTTTATAAGTTGTCATTATATTATTAATAATAATAATAATAATAATAATAATAATAATAATAATAATAATAATAATAAACAACACATTAACCCAATACCCATATGATAACTTGTCACTGAATAAATATAATACATTAATAAATGAATAAAACAACAATATATACATGTATTTTACTACCTGCATATAAGAGATAATACGAGTTTACTGGATGTAAAATAAATATATAATGCTGAATGAAGCACAGAAAGGTAATCCTTCAGGGCTAAAAAACATGGAAATCACTGTCACTACATGGCCGGTATACAGCTAAAAATCAGGGATAGTTACATTTATAGGGTGTGAAATGCAATAGTTTAGTAATGACTGTAATGCTATAGCTATGGGGTAAGAGTGTGATGCTATAGTGGTGGGATAAGGGTATAATACTATAGTTATGGGGTAAGGGTGTAATGCTATAATTATGGGGTAAGGGTGTAATGCTATAGTTATGGGGCAAGACTGTAATGCTATAGGTAAGGGGTAAGAGGTAATGCTATAGTTATGGGGTAAGAGTATAATGCTATAGTCATGGGGTAAGGGTGTAATGCTATAGTTATGGGGTAAGAGGTATTGCTATAGTTATGGGGTATGACTGTAATGCTATAGTTATGGGGTAAGGGTGTAATGCTATAGTTATGGGGTAACATTGTAATGTTATAGTTATGGGGTAAGGGTGTAATGCTATTGTTATGGGGTAAGAGGTAATGCTATAGTTATGGGGTATGACTGTAATGCTATAGTTATGGGGTAAGGGTGTAATGCTACAGTTATGGGGTAACATTGTAATGTTATAGTTATGGGGTAAGGGTGTAATGCTATTGTTATGGGGTAAGAGGTAATGCTATAGTTATGGGGTATGACTGTAATGCTATAGTTATGGGGTAAGGGTGTAATGCTATAGTTATGGGGTAAGGGTGTAATGCTATAGTTATGGGTAATGGTGTAATGCTATAGTTATGGGTAATGGTGTAATGCTATAGTTATGGGGTAAGGGTGTAATGCTATAGTTATGGGGTATGACTGTAATACTATAGTTATGGGGTATGACTATAATACTATAGTTATGGGGTATGACTGTAATACTATAGTTATGGGGTATGACTGTAATACTATAGTTATGGGGTATGACTGTAATACTATAGTTATGGGGTATGACTGTAATACTATAGTTATGGGGTATGACTGTAATACTATAGTTATGGGGTATGACTGTAATACTATAGTTATGGGGTATGACTGTAATACTATAGTTATGGGGTATGACTGTAATACTATAGTTATGGGGTATGACTGTAATACTATAGTTATGGGGTATGACTGTAATACTATAGTTATGGGGTATGACTGTAATACTATGGTTATGGGGTATGACTGTAATACTATAGTTATGGGGTAAGGGTGTAATGTTATAGTTATGGGGTATGACTGTAATACTATAGTTATGGGGTATGACTGTAACACTATAGTTATGGGGTATGACTGTAATACTATAGTTATGGGGTAAGGGTGTAATGTTATAGTTATGGGGTATGACTGTAATACTATAGTTATGGGGTATGAGGTAATACTATAGTTATGGGGTATTACTGTAATACTATAGTTATGGGGTAAGGGTGTAATGTTATAGTTATGGGGTATGACTGTAATACTATAGTTATGGGATATGACTGTAATACTATAGTTATGGGGTATGACTGTAAGGCTGCATTCACACGGAGTAAACGCTGGCGTTTTTTGTGTGTTTTTTGCACATAGCGCCGCGTTTACGCCGCGTAGCGTCGCGTTAACGCCGCGTATACGCCGCGTTAACGCCGCGCTATTTAGCGGTGGCGTTGCCCGGCGTTAACGCGGCGTAAACGCGGCGCTATGTGCAAAAAACACACAAAAAACGCCAGCGTTTACTCCGTGTGAATGCAGCCTAATACTATAGTTATGGGGTAAGGGTGTAATGTTATAGTTATGGGGTATGACTGTAATACTATAGTTATGGGGTATGAGGTAATACTATAGTTATGGGGTATGACTGTAATACTATAGTTATGGGGTATGACTGTAATACTATAGTTATGGGGTAAGGGTGTAATGTTATAGTTATGGGGTATGACTGTAATACTATAGTTATGGGGTATGACTGTAACACTATAGTTATGGGGTATGACTGTAACACTATAGTTATGGGGTATGACTGTAATACTATAGTTATGGGGTATGACTGTAATACTATAGTTATGGGGTATGACTGTAATACTATAGTTATGGGGTATGAGGTAATACTATAGTTATGGGGTATGACTGTAATACTATAGTTATGGGGTATGACTGTAATACTATAGTTATGGGGTAAGGGTGTAATGCTATAGTTATGGGGTATGACTGTAATACTATAGTTATGGGGTATGACTGTAATACTATAATTATGGGGTATGAGGTAATACTATAGTTATGGGGTATGACTGTAATACTATAGTTATGGGGTATGTCTGTAATACTATAGTTATGGGGTATGACTGTAATACTATAGTTATGGGGTATGAGGTAATACTATAGTTATGGGGTATGAGGTAATACTATAGTTATGGGGTATTACTGTAATGCTATAGTTATGGGGTATGAGGTAATACTATAGTTATGGGGTATGAGGTAATACTATAGTTATGGGGTAAGGGTGTAATGCTATAGTTATGGGGTATGACTGTAATACTATAGTTATGGGGTATGAGGTAATACTATAGTTATGGGGTATGAGGTAATACTATAGTTATGGGGTAAGGGTGTAATGCTATAGTTATGGGGTATGACTGTAATACTATAGTTATGGGGTAAGGGTGTAATGCTATAGTTATGGGGTATGAGGTAATACTATAGTTATGGGGTATTACTGTAATGCTATAGTTATGGGGTATGAGGTAATACTATAGTTATGGGGTATGAGGTAATACTATAGTTATGGGGTAAGGGTGTAATACTATAGTTATGGGGTATGAGGTAATACTATAGTTATGGGGTAAGGGTGTAATGCTATAGTTATGGGGTATGAGGTAATGGAGTACAGAGCTGAGTCAGTGGCTTTCCCTCATGTGTGCAGACTTTAATCGCATTGATCATCGCTCTGATCTGAGGAATTCCCGGTGGGATCGATTGACATTTCTTACAATCGTCTTGTACAGTCCAGTCCAAGGACTCATCAATAATCCCACTGCACATAGAAGTAAGACCCCGGAGCACTATATTAGGTGCCTGTTTCTTTAAGAGTGCTTTAAGACAAGCAGTGCAAGCAGTGACAAGCAGTTGTCCTATGTCTTAGCCATAGCTATGTGTGATAATGGAGAAAAGCTTACCGTCTGAATCCCTGGAAGGATGAGGGCCAGGACATGCGGGATTTCTTGAGTCCAGGTCTGTGTCCAGTATCCACAGCATAGGAGGAGCGGTCCATGGCTTGGCAGTGGAGATACCTCTCTGTGTCGGAGAAGCCCCGATGCCTCACCCTGCTGGTGGAGTATCTGCTCCGGGAGGGGACAGGGGGGCAGTGGGGCGCCGGCTGGTTCTGGAGGGTGGGCACCGGCTGGCACAGGAGCTGGGACTGTAGCCCAGGCTGTGACTGGAGTTGGAACTGGAGCAATGGGTGAGCCTGGGCTTGACACTGAGGGTGGATTTGGGGTGGGGATTGGGGCTGTAGTACAGGGAGTATCTGGGACTGAGGCAGAGGTGGAGATTGTGGCTGGAGGACGGGGTAAACTTGGGGGGCCACCTGGCTGAGGACCAGAGAGTGAGGGGCAGCAGAGATGGTGGTGAAGGCTGGGATCAGGGACTGGCTCTGCGGATGTGTCTGGTCCTGATGCTGGAGGAAGCTTTGGTGCTGGAGGAAGCTTTGCTGATGCAGAGCCTGGTATTGGCGTTGCTGTTGGTCTGGTCTCCACAGATGTTTTGGTGCCTTCAGGTTCCCTGGGCTGCTCCCATTGCTGCAGCTGCTGCTGTTTACCAGAGCAGACACTTTGCTGCCCTCTGTATCCATGGTTCACCCTGCAGACTGTCGGCCAAACAAAGACGTCTAGTGATCCGAGCTCAGCTTATTAGCAGAAGTTTAGGAAGGGACCTATGAGCGCCCCACACATGCCAGCTCTCTGCCTCCAATGCACCATAAGGAGCAGCAGTGCTGAAAAGTTGGACACTTTCCTCCTGCACCGGATCACCATAGGGAGCAATGCTGCTGACGGGCTGGACTGCTGCACAGTCGGACCGGAGACTGAATCACCCCCTGCAGGGATCGCTGTAGGAAAGTGAGAGGGTGCACAAGTGCTAAACGGATCCCCCAGGGCAGGGTCACTATAGGGGGGACTGATACTGAAACGATGGACTGCACCGCAGGATCACCAGACACTGTAGTCGGACGCCAGATCCCCGTAATGTCGCTGAGGTGCTGCACAATCCAGGATCACTATAGGAAGGTCAGGATAGAAAGGGATCAGCATAGACGAGTAAGAGAGGGGGCACAAATGTTGGAAAGCTTCCGAGTACAGATCCACTGACGCTGGAGAGGGATATCAGAGGGAAGGTGCTGAAGTGCTGTCTGCTCTCAATGTGCTGGGGATCAGTGCAGGGAAGGGGACAGGGTGCTAAAATGTTGAACAAAATCACTTTCTGAAGCTGAAGTGCTAGACAAATCCCCAGTAATGGATCACTATTTAGAGCAGTGGTGTAGAAGTGCTGGGCAGTTCCCCCCCTCCGGGGATCACCGTAGGGGAGAGAGAGGGGTGCTGAAATGTTGGACAGCTCCCTTAGTACGGGATCTGTATTTAGAGAAGGGGTGCTGAAGTGCTGGGCTGCTCCCTCCTATAGGATTCTCACCATCCAGAAGAGCCAGAAGGTGCTGAAGTACTGGACAGCTCTTCAGTAATCGATCACTAACTGGAGCAGTGGTTCTGAAGTACTGGACAGCTCCCCAATAGTGGATCACAATCTGGAGCAGTGGTGCTGGATAGTAGGACAACTCACCAATCCTGGATCACAATCTGGAGCAGGAGTACTGGAGTGCAGGACAGCTCCCCTGTAATAGATCACAATCTGTAGAAGTGGTTCTGAAGTACTGGACAGTTCCCCAGTAATAGATCACAATATAGAGCAGTGGTTCTGAAGTACTGGACAACTCCCCAGTAGTAGATCACAATCTGGAGCAGTGGTGCTGGAGTGCAGGACAGCTCCCCTGTAATAGATCACAATCTGGAGAAGTGGTTCTGAAGTACTGGACAGTTCCCCAGTAATAGATCACAATATAGAGCAGTGGTTCTGAAGTACTGGGCAGCTCCCCAGTAATAGATCACAATCTGGAGCAGTGGTGCTGGAGTGCAGGATAGTCCCCTAATACCAGATCACTATGTGGAGCAGTGGTTCTAAGTACTCAGGGGCACTCAGTGTAGGTCAGCTCCCCAATACTGGATCACAATCTGGATCAGAGGTTCCAAAGTACTGGACAGCTCCCCACTTGTGGATCTCAATGTGGAGTAATGGTGCTGGAGTGCAGGATAGTTCCCTCAAACAAAAGAAATCCACACACAGCAGTGAAAAGCTGCTGGAAAGTTGTAAATTACCTCCACAATGCAGGGATCAGTCCAAGCTCCTCAGCCCAGGCAGATAACATCTCCTTTCTTGTTATTCAGAGCACCCTATAATATACTGCAGCCTGCTTGGTATTCTCTGGTTGATTTGCCAAGTGCACAATATAAGGAAAAAAGCCAATAAGAATGCCAAATCCTGCTGTAATCTTCCAAAAAGAGGTGACTTTCCCTGAGCCAGGCTCCAGATAAAGTATTGCTGTGCGGGTGCTGCCTGCCTCCTCCTGGCTGCATGCTATCCTGCTTGCCTCTCACACAACAGATGATGAAACTCTCTATTGCTCCGGCTCTATATGTTATGCATGGCTCCTGGCCAGGAGTACATCATGTCCTCTCTCTTGGAGCTGCCCTGTCGCCCCTTTCCTCCCATGGCTGAGAGATCTTCATCCGCTTTCCAAATTTTGAAACTTTAGTGAATTAGATTGATAGAGGGAAGGGGAGGTGCAAGGACCAGGAGCTGCCTCCTCCAGGCACAAGACAAGGAGGAACACATCAGCTTCTTGGCCAGGGAGCCGCCTCACACTTCCCACTACCGCCCCTAATGAATACTTAATATTGTCAGCCAGAATGGGATTTCATTACTGTAACACAAGGCACACAATAAATACAATCCCGTCCATGCACATTGTGCTCTGCAGACAAATGGCTATGATGGAGGCTACAGGGAATGCACGTGCTCCTTTGTTTCAGTGTCAATGGTGTCTAGCAGAGATTTCTACGTGTGTATGTGCCCTGCTCCTCCAGTGTGTATGGGGCACACAGCTTGTATGTATCCACCCTCAGGTTACATATAAATGAGATCTCCAGAGGATAACAAATGATTGAAATAGATGTTACACCTAATTGTAGTGAAATTGCTGCCGTGTCACATTCTGCCAGATAAGAACATCTTTAAGAATAAATAAGGATTCACCAAATAATAAGGATTCACAGTATATGGCGGCATCTCTCCCAGTGGTATATTTAGAATATGACAAACTATACATAAGCTCTTTAGGTGTATAATATAGTGGATAGAAATAGCGAGTATCTGCCACTAGCACTACCAGGGGATGTGTTCCTATCTATCTATCTATCTATCTATCTATCTATCTATCTATCTATCTATCTATCTATCTATCTATCTATCTATCTTTCCATTTATTCTATCTATCTATCTATCTATCTATCTATCTATCTATCTATCTATCTATCTATAAACAGAAGATTTCAAGGCAGCACAGTTAAGAAACTGGGTTGGTGCAAATCCTAAGGAAAGTGGCTATTTCTTCTCAATGTAGAAATATATCAAAGCGGCAACACTCTAACAGTTGAAAGGATCCGTTAATTTATTTCAAGGCGACGTTTCGGGTTCTCACCTAAAGCCTTTCTCAAGGCTCGCTCTCTCAACTACCTAGCTCATGTCTATATATTTATCCAGCTGAAATCTCTGTCACTTACCTAAATCTCCTATCTCTCTATACATGTTCTATCTACACTCACCGGCCACTTTATTAGGTACACCATGCTAGTAACGGGTTGTACCCCCTTTTGCCTTCAGAACTGCCTCAATTCTTCATGGCATAGATTCAACAAGGTGCTGGAAGCATTCCTCAGAGATTTTGGTCCATATTGACATGATGGCATCACACAGTTGCCGCAGATTTGTCGGCTGCACATCCATGATGCGAATCTCCCGTTCCACCACATCCCAAAGGTGCTCTATTGGATTGAGATCTGGTGACTGTGGAGGCCATTGGAGTACAGTGAACTCATTGTCATGTTCAAGAAACCAGTCTGAGATGATTCCAGCTTTATGACATGGCGCATTATCCTGCTGAAAGTAGCCATCAGATGTTGGGTACATTGTGGTCATAAAGGGATGGACATGGTCAGCAACAATACTCAGGTAGGCTTTGGCGTTGCAACGATGCTCAATTGGTACCAAGGGGCCCAAAGAGTGCCAAGAAAATATTCCCCACACCATGACACCACCACCACCAGCCTGAACCGTTGATACAAGGCAGGATGGATCCATGCTTTCATGTTGTTGACGCCAAATTCTGACCCTACCATCCGAATGTCGCAGCAGAAATCAAGACTCATCAGACCAGGCAACGTTTTTCCAATCTTCAATTGTCCAATTTCGATGAGCTTGTGTAAATTGTAGCCTCAGTTTCCTGTTCTTAGCTGAAAGGAATGGCACCCGGTGTGGTCTTCTGCTGCTGTAGCCCATCTGCCTCAAAGTTCGACGTACTGTGTGTTCAGAGATGCTCTTCTGGCTACCTTGGTTGTAACGGGTGGCTATTTGAGTCACTGTTGCCTTTCTATCAGCTCAAACCAGTCTGGCCATTCTCCTCTGACCTCTGGAATCAACAACGCATTTCCGCCCACAGAACTGCCGCTCACTGGATGTTTTTTCTTTTTCGGACCATTCTCTGTAAACCCTAGAGATGGTTGTGCGTGAAAATCCCAGTAGATCAGCAGTTTCTGAAATACTCAGACCAGCCCTTCTGGCACCAACAACCATGCCACGTTCAAAGGCACTCAAATCACCTTTCTTCCCCATACTGATGCTCGGTTTGAACTGCAGGAGATTGTCTTGACCATGTCTACATGCCTAAATGCACTGAGTTGCCGCCATGTGATTGGCTGATTAGAAATTAAGTGTTAACGAGCAGTTGGACAGGTGTACCTAATAAAGTGGCCGGTGAGTGTATCTATCTATCTATCTATCTATCTATCTATCTATCTATCTATCTATCTGTAGCTATCCATCTGTATCTATCCATCTGTATCTATCCATCTATCTATACATGTTCTATCTATCTATCTATCTATCTATCTATATCTATCTATCTATCTGTATCTATCCATCTGTATCTATCTATCTATCTATCCATCCATTTCATACCTATCTTTTCATCTATCTATCTATCTCATATCCATCTCACACATATCTCTTTCTCTCTATCATATTTCACATCTTTCTCATATCTATCTATCTATCTATCTATCTATCTATCTATCTATCTATCTATCTATCTATCTTTATCACATATCTATCACATCAGATGCTATAAACCTTTCAGAACATACAGTAATATTTTGATGACCCCGTGGCTGTTATATAAGTACTACAGATATACATACATTATATAATATCAAATATAGATGTTTGTGTGCCAGTATACAGATAATATAATGACCCTCCTCAATCCAGTGCTTTGATCCTGTAGACAATGTGATCTGAGATCTGATTAATATTTGGAATTATTTCACTATGACTATTGTTTTTCTGTAAAATTCCCACAGAAATCGAGAGGATGAGAGACAAAGTCACCATAACATCTACCTTGTGAATGGGGGAACAATGCTTCATACAATTCTATGTGGCTTCAGACACTGCCAAAGTTTACAGTCCCATAAAAGTAGATGGGGTGCTGCTCATGTAAGTGCACTCACACTCCATTCGCAATTAGATTTTAGAGGGGCTTTCAGCCCCCCATTCTTTTGATCCCCCCTTAATGGGTTAAAATCACATTGCTTTATTTTACATTAAGATAAGATGATATTGTAGGAGTAAATCATTTTTGTATGTAAAATTCTGAATTTTCCACTCTGTGCCTCTTTATTATTTCTACTGACCTGTTGTTTCTGATAAATCAATAATAATGACAATTTTAGAAGTAAATGTTGCTATCAAACAATGACCAACTTTATAAATATATATATATATTTTTTTAATGTTAAATATTTTTCAAGACTTTTGGTCGTTTCTTTGTCATCTATATTAAAAAAAACCCCAAACAATAATTTAATACCGGGCACTATTCCTCATGCAATGGTACGGACCCAACCAGTCAGAGACAGGGACACAATGTCTGGTGCAAACAGGTTTATTTATCAAACACAGCAAAATAAAGAATAAACAAAATAAAATACAGCCTTAAAGGGGTTGTCCTATCTCACTGATCCTATCTATACTGCTAGCTTATGCAGATTTAAGACTTTTCCTAAATACATTGCTTAAGAAACACTGCTTTGTTTGGCCGCTATCTGAGATTCTTCACTTCATTGTTTACACTGTGTTTCCATAACCTGGGGATGCTCTTATCTCTCCGCCCAAGACAAGTGACATAGCTCCCTGCTCTCAGGAGGGGAGGGGGAGTGGAGTGGTCGGTGCTTGTATTTCTGAGCTCTTTATCTCTCCGCCCAGGATAAGTGAGGTAACTCCCTGCTCTCAGGAGGGAAGGGGGAGCTGAGTGCTCAGAGCAGCTTGTATTTCTGAGCTCTTTATCTCTGGCTCTTCCAGTTATCAGTCTGCTTATTGAATTTTTCTGATAAGGGCTGAGACAGGGAGTCTGTTACCTCTATATATATATATAAACACAGACCTAAAAGTGAGTATATTGCAAGCTGACTCATGGTCCTGTAGCATGTAAGTTTGGGATTCTCATCACCTAACAAATCTAGCTCTGCTACATCAGCTTCATATTGTGCATCTTCCAGTGATATTGTGCTAATTTATTTACAACCAGCCGTCATTACTAACTGCAAACATGTACTGCTATGCAAAGAGCCAGCAGAGCAAGTGAAACCCCGCCAACCAATTTACCGAGAAAACCAGAATTATTAACAGAGCACACAGCCTTCTAGTTGGTGAATAGGCAAGTTGGGAATACCCCTTTAACTTCATGCAAAAGAGTGTCAAACAAAACCCTGCTTGTCTGAGCAATAACTAAACAATAAAGTACTAACTGTACGTGTGGCTTACTACCAACCACACAGGTAAATGAAAATAGAGCAGTATAGCCTCACCAGATCCACAATGTCAGGACAGGCTCAGGCACCTCCTTTCTCTCCCAGGATCTGCCCTGAAGTGCAAGCTCTGCAGCCTTTTATGGGCCAGTAACGAGCCTGGGACCTACACTTTGGGCTGAGGCCTACTTAAGACCTGCACTGGACCACACATAGGTCAGAAACCTGGAGGAAATATACTATGACTCCAGTACTCTACCTGTCACCTTCTCACAATTTATAGCACCATTGAGAATAGTGGAGGTCATATATACAATATGACAAAATCATGTTACTTTAAAAAGCTGGTCATCTCCTGACAATCCTCTGTATCTGTACGCACTTATACCACTGAAATGATCCCTTTATGTAAAGTAATTTCATTATAGTGAAGAATATCCTTCTACTACCTTCCTGAGGACATCAACACAGTTTATAAGCCACATATGACATCTTTGGTCAATGAATCGGTGGAGAAGTGAGGCTGTCCTATTGGACACATTGTATCACAACTCTCGTCTCTTGCCTTCCTATGAAGAACAGAGCAATAAAGGAATCATTTCATCTAATGTAAATTAATGTAACTAAAACAATAATCAAGGAAACTAAATCTCATCAGCGAATATGATACCATATTGTAAATAGCTATTTGGTTATGGAGAAGCCTCATTAGTGCTCTTAGGATTACCTGGGGAATATTCCATATTATATTCGGTCACATTACCGGAAGTTAACTAATTAGCGAGATCAGCAGAAGCGCCCGATCCTGTACGAGCTCATTGTTTATAAAGCAAAGATTTAATTGCAAGACCCATTTCTAAGCAATGTCAATTTACCTTGCCATAAAGCAGAAAAATATACAAAGGAGCAAAGTGCTAGGATAAATATAACACCAATTATACCGGGGGGAAAAAAATACAACCTACCGGTATACTGCGACTTTCAGCAGAGTATGAGGTATTGTTTACCTTCTGTATACACTGGTAAAAATCAACTATACTGTATGTATATAGGGTTATATTGTAATCTACAGTAATACAGACATTAATGGCATATTCGATAAATTGTCGAAACAATGAAGCTGTGCAACAAAGTTTATATTTTTTGTTCAACACTGAAATGATCATATGCGGTGGAACGAAGACCAAGTTCACATTTGCACTAGAGCAGGGGTGCCCAATACGTCGATCGTGATCTACCGGTAGATTGCGAAGGACGGATGGGTCGATCGCGGGATGCAGCAAGGGATCCCCGGTGTCTGCTTGTTCACAGCGCAGGCTGAGAATCATCTCTGGACACTGGCAGGCTGGGGCCTTGCACTCGTTCGCAGTCAGGGCTGCTGCTGCCCTGCCTGCAAGTGTCTATAGATGACGCTCAGCCTCCGCTGTGAACAAGCACTCCGGACACTTGCAGGCCGGGCAGCAGCAGCTCCGGGGGATGACGCGCTCCCCGCTCTTAGGGATGAAGGGAGCCGGGGTGCTGCTTGTTCACAGCGCAGGCTGAGAGTCATCTCCGGACACCTGCAGGCAGGGCCGCTGCAGCCCTGACTGCGAAGGAGTGCAAGGCCCCGGTCTGCCAGTGTCCAGAGATGATTATCAGCCTGCGCTGTGTACAAGCAGACACCGGAGAGCTGTCTCCTGCTCTCACGCTCCACCCCGCCCACAAGTCCCACCCCCGCCCACAGGCCCCGCCCACAAAAAGTGGGTAGTAGATCTTATCCCTTGCTTAGTTTATAAAGTAGCTCACATGCTGAAAAAGTGTGAGCACCCCTGCACTAGAGTCTCGATTGGGCTTTTTCCTCCGCTGGTTTTAGTTTTAAAATGACACCCAATGGATCCCATTATAGTCAACGGGGTCTATCGGAACTGTGTTGCCACTTATTTAGCGGCCACCTCTATGATTTTCTGGACCCCTGATAGATCAGAACAATGGAAAGACAACACTAGTGTGAACCTAGTGTAAGATTGTAAATGAAGCAGACATACTACATCATAAGAATAATTTTCATAAATGAGTACTACAGGTAATTATAAGAAACTTTGTGATATATCTTATTAAGGAAATCTGTTTCCTTCTCCACTTATTAGGCTGCTCTCCTCCTCTTCTCTCAAAGGGTTTATCTGTGTAAGATTCTCAGCTCACACATAGAAGTCTATGGAGAGTGGTGCGGAAGAGGAGGCTGTTTCCAGCTAGACCACCTGATTCTAAGAAGGGAGATGATCGACTCCTCCTGCTCGGGGTGGCGCAGTCGGAAGATAGTAGGGGTCTGAGGGACAAGAACAGTGCTCCCAGGGATGAAGGTCCACCCCCAGTGCACCAACTGCCTCATTTGTAGAAAATGTCATAGTTGTTTTTCTCCAGAAGTGACATATACAACACAGGTATGATGTGTATCACTGTGCTCTATAACATGTTGGTGACAGATGAATATGGCTGGGGGAGGCAGTAGACTCCCTTTAAGATAGTAGTGTCAAGAGATGTATAGATCCCAATGTGGCAGAGTTTACCAGCCGCAGTTATTTGTATATGTCTTTTCCAGCATTGTCCTTCTTCCCCTACCCTCTCCATAGACTTCAGTGTAAGAAACTTATTTTTTTAATAAGATATGTTACAAAGTTCCTTATATTTATACATACTATTCATTTATGTAACGTTGTTGGAGGTAGATTTTTTAAGAGAACATGTCAGGTGATTTCTGTTACCCATCCATTACTATAGGTTCCAGCACCCGGAGGCAGCTGATTCAGATATTGTGTGTGGATGTAGACCCCCCACTAATGACCTATCCTGTGAATAGGTCACCAGAATAAAAACTGCCTGGGGGGTGGAAAAGTTATATTATATTCCTCTAGTCAGTCATCTGAGTTTTTGGTTTCAGCTTTTCTATACTGTATTGTCATTACAGAATGCTGGATTAAAAGGATTTCACTTTCGGTGTGGTAATATGAAATCGACACTCCAACACATCCTCGTATGACAGATTTTTGGATCACTTTACATGGGAAAATCAATATTTGGGTTAAAGCATTTATCTGCATTGGTTTCTAAGGTTAAATACTATATGAGCGGGGAAACTGCTTGGACCCCTACTGCTTTTGCCAAGACCAGGGTTACCAGGGGACAGGGGTTGCCTATTCTGGTGATCAAGATGTCCTACTAGTCAGTACCGTGTCATATCTAGAACTTATTACCTTTTCGGTACATAGGTAATACATGCTGAAAGGGGTTTTCTGGGCTATAAATATCGGCAACCTTATTGACACCCCCACCAATCAGCTGTTCCCAGAGAATGGAGCAGGAAGCAGACAGCTCTATTCTTTGTGTAGTGGCCAAACCAGCTTACCGCAGATCAGTGATAGGAGCTGAGGTGCAGTGACTTGGTTCGGTCACTACACAGAGAACGGCACTGTGTGCTTCTTGTTCCATTCTATGTTTTAGCTACTGAGAACAACTAATAGGTGGGTGTTACAGGCGTCAGACCCCACCCATATCATACTGATGATCTATCCTTAGGATAGGTTATCAAAAATTTTAGCTTGAAAAACAAAAAACGTTCCAGATTTATTATACAACCAGTGGAGCATAAATCTGTATACACTATAAGTTAATGAGTTAAACAATGTACTTAGAATTGCTAGAAAGTTCTCTCATAGGTTAGTAGTTTGTCGTAACATCTTCTTTCCAGAATATAGATTGCATGTAAGGAGCTTATGGTAAAGCTGAAAAGCTGTTTCTTTGAGGATTTGGTAGATTTTCTCTGTTTGCACTTATAAGTCTTTTGTCTTGTGTTTACCATGGCATATAATGGGGCAGTCGATGCACGGTTGGATAGTATGATTTACCATTTTGAGTAGGAATTTTCCTTTCTATACTAAGAAGTGTCATAAACTTTATATAGCTGTTGGTAGGACACACATTAGGCCAATATGGATTCCCTCCAACCTCCGCATACACACGCCTGCTCGGCTGTGTGTTCTCAATGGGGAGAGGGGACTAAGTCACAGTAGTTACTTGACAGCCTTAGGAAATGAAGCGTGGGACATGTTGAAAATCCTTTTACCCCTTACTCATATCTGCTGTCAGGAGAGAATTGAAACACCGCCATTGTACATTAGATGGTTTGCCAATCCCACCAACATTATATTAGGGTGTCCGGAAAGTAAATACACAAAATGGAAGGGTGGACTTTAGCCAGTATATGAAGGAACATGTGACCGGAAATGCACCGTTGTGGTGCTGCCTGTAGACCAAGATGTCGGTTTGCCATCCCTTGCTGCGCCCTGTGAAAGAAGAAATGAAGAAGAGAAAGCAGGAAATTAATGGGAAATTGCCAAGAGCACCGGTGCTGGGTTTTGGGTTCTCTCCAAACCTCTGGAGGACATCCTCCTCAAACTCTGGGATCTGCACAGAATGAGGACAGCCCATGCGATCAGGTGCTTGAAACGTTCCGCGCTTGCAAAGCTGGCGGTCAGTGGTGACAAATGTGCGTTGATTCGGTAGACGACGGTTAGGGAACCTCTCTGCGTAAATCCTCCTTGCCGCGTTAGCCTTTCCATCTGCGGCACCGTAGGCCAGATGCATGTCTGCTCGCTCCACCCATGTGAATTGATGCATGGCTTATGTCAACAAAATGCCTGAAAGCAAATCCGCTTACATTCATGTGTCGGTCTACCTGCATAGTAAGGTCTTATTTGTTTCTCCTTTCACATGGCGCAGCGAGGGATTGAAAACCGACATCTCGGTCTAACTGCAGCGCCACAACGGTGCATTTACGGTCACATGTTCATTAATAAAAAACGCTTCATATACTGGCTAGAGTTCACCCTTTCATTTTGTGTACTTACCTTCTGGACACCATGTATAGAGAGCAGTTGGAAAGATCAATGTTAAAGGTTTATGGATAGGTCATTAATATTTCATCATAGGGCCCATGAAATATTGATATTCCAACCGAATGATAGGTTATGACTAGAGATGAGCGAACACTAAAATGTCCAAGGTTCGAAATCCGATTCGAACAGCCGCTCACTGTTCGGCTGTTCGAACGGATTTCGAACCCCATTATAGTCTATGGGGGGAAATGCTCGTTTCAGGGGTAGGCAAAATTCGATACAATTATACTTACCAAGTCCACGAGTGATGGTCGGGCTGCATTCCCCTTGAAGTTTTCTCCCGGCGCAGCGCCCCCGCGGCGTCTTCCGGCTGGAATTCACTCTGCCTAGGCATCAGGGCCTAGGCAGAGCCGACTGCGCATGCGCGGTCGGCTCTGCCCGGCCCGAAGCCTGAGCAGAGCCGACTGTGCATGCGAGGGCATGCCCGCGCATGCGCAGTCGGCTCTGCCTAGGCCGGATGCCTAGGCAGAGTGAATACCACCCAGAAGAAGACGTGGGGACACAGCGCGGAGAAGACTTCGGAAAGGTAAGAGAAGAATCAGCGTTGATTGGCAATGTATAGCATTCTGCCAATCAACGCTGGTTCTGCATCGAACCTTAAACTTCGAACAGCTAGTAGTGTTCGATCGAGTACGAGTATTTCGAATACCGTAGTATTCGATCGAACACCTACTCAATCGTACACTACTCGCTCATCTCTAGTTATGACTATAATAGTTATAGGAATGCTCTTTAAAGTGAGTCTATCAGCAGGAAAATCGGTATCACACCAATGACAGTACCTTTACAGTGGCTTCTACACTTTCCAAAGATGTCGTTCTTAGTGCATTGCAGCTCCATTTTCATAAGAATCAGGGTTTTATTCCTTGCCATATTATCTGACAGTGCTTTAGGCATGGGCCCCACGTAGCGTATACATTGCAGTTTGGCAGACACATTGTGACAAAAGCCGTGGTGTTTAACAGTCCCTACAAAATTAATGGGAATCCCATCCACACAATGTGGAAAAATCCATGAAGTGGACATGTTACGTTTTCCAAAAACATTGTGATTTTGGAAATCGCAGCATGTCAAGTCTATCTACGGAAACACTGGCGGTTTCCCTTTAGGTAAAATGGAATTCCATGATGTCTCCATTGTTTAGTTTACACCCCTTTATAGCTCCATTAATTGTGAGTGCGTGGCATTACCGTACGTCGCTTTTATATTGAATAGTTGCTTGGTAACGGAATATATAAATATGTATAAAATGAAGTTCTAGATTCTGATTTCACTTGTATTAAACAGCACTTAGCTCTTTAGTACACACTTCTCGTCAGAAGGCTTCCACACAAATTGTACTATATAGGTTTCCTATCTTCCCATGTGAGTGGCTGATTATTATAGATTCCTATAATCTGTTATTAAAGATGTTTTTGGCCGGCTCGGAGCGCTCCGCAGCTATAGATCTATCCCCCTTTCTGCTTAATATTCTTTAAACATTCATTTCCCTCTTCTGCTTTATGCAAAACACAATCTAATTTAAGTGGCTCTGCAGATTATATTACACATTAAAAATGACATGTGCCATTTGGTGGCTTCTGTTATAGGATGCATAAATCGCTGCCCTTTATTAATAGGAGATGTTATCATGTTCAGATTTAATCAGGCAGATAACAGAGCACAAACCATGTCTTCTTTCTTCGGAAACTGTTTGAAATATTGGCTGTATATTTTCATTAGACATGACCAAGCTTGTAACGCAGTAATTCATTAAAATTCATGGTAATGACTAGAAATAATAAAAAAAGCATGCAGAGTTCCGTAGCAAAAATGCTAAATTGTGCAAATAAGCAGGACATTGGAAATGTATATTATGTGGTCAAAGGATGAAAGGAACAAGTTATAATTGGGTAATCTGTGACCTTGAATGTACTGTAGCTGGATAGAACAAGGCGACGTTGGCATTGAGATGGGCAGTCCATGAGCAGGATCCTTAAAGGGGGTTTCCCATGAATAGAAACGAAATTTGTAGAAATTAAAAGCTAAAATTAAATTTAAATTTTGCTGGATTTTAAAGATTTTCTCTAACCATTTTAGGGTGGGTTCACATCTGCGCACGGTCTACGCTTTGTGGGTTTCCGTGGTCTGCCTGAGAAACTGGACAGGAGACGGAAACCTGGCAGTCAGTGTTCGCCTGTGAGCGTCCGTGAGCGTCTTCTGGTCTCCATGCGAAATCTTTTTTTTTTAACCGGACCTGCATGACCGACTTTGTGTCCGGTTAAAAAAAAAAAACGGTTTTGCCACAGAGACCAGAAGACGCTCACGGGCGGACACTTTGCAAACCCATTCAAATGAATGGGTTTGAAAACCGGCTGACGGTTTCCATCTCCTGTCCAGTTTCTCGGGCAGAAGACGGAAACCTGCAAAGCGGAGACCGGGGCGCAGGTGTGAACCGCCATTAGTGGTGACAGTCTGTTGTCTTGATTGGTTGACAATGATTACGACCATGAATGCAGGAACCTTCTATGATCTGGGACTTGTCAGAAACCCAGCCATGATGTCCTTATTGTGTCCATACATGTAGTGTCACTGCCTGATAACCTGACCCCAATAAGGAAATTTTGGATGGGTTTCGGTCAAGTCCCAGACCATACAAAGTTTATGGTTGGAGCAACACGGTGGCTCTTTGTTTAGCACTGCAACCTTGCAGCACTGGAGTCCTGGGTATGAATCCTACCAAGGACAACCTCTGCAAGGAGTTTGTATGTTCTCCCCGTGTTTGCATGGATTTCCTCCCATGCTCCAAAGAGATACTGATAGGGAAAAATGTACAATGTGAGTCCTATATGGGCTCTTTCTTTCTAAATATTAGATTAGTACTAGTTGAATATATGGACTGCTAGTTGTATGATGAAATCACGTGGGCTATACCTTTCAGATTTTCCACAGGACACAGAAACTCCTATTACCATGACTTCTGATGATTAAACAAATCTGGTCATACAGTTACAACAAAGGAGATGGCAGTTTGGCCCCCCTGACTGTATACTTATACGTGGTCTCATAGCTTATTTTGAGAGAAATTACACAGTTTACTGCCAGCAGGCAGAGATAGTACTTGCTATAGCTGCCAATGCAATGGCTCCTGGCATCATCTGCATTTGTTTACATGCTTCCGTAGCCTACAACACCCTTGATACCCCTCTCACCCCTCCATGTTTCCCTATCTAGCCGCGGACTACTAGCCCTATCTATCTACCTACCTATCTCAGCCCCAATGCCCCCCGTCACAACCATACTTACCTGTCATCTGTGCCCTGGAGATCAGTTTCTTTGGTCCGCCGACATCCTCTTCTGTGGACTTCTTGCGCATGCGTGGTATTCGCTCTTCGCTTTTGCTGGCGAGTGTACAATAACGCCCTATTGCGCAAACATCGGCAGAAGCAGAGGAAGTGATGCTTTGTGCCAGAAGATTGAAGACTGAAGATAGGTAAGTATGATGGGTATGAGGAGTGGAATATTGGTGATGCTTTGTTTCCGGAAACGCAGAAACGTATTGTCATTGTATCATCAGAAAAAGTGGTATATAGGTAAATATACATTTTTTTTAATGAAGTCAATTAGAAGTTAGGCGGTGGGGGGAGGGGGTTAAGTTTAGGGATTAATTTTCAATCTATCCCAGACAACCCCTTTAAGCTAAACCTTGGTAAGCAGTAGAAAGTTTATAGGCTCTATTCTGGGCACATTACTGGGCACACAGGCAGGTGTTATTTCTCCTGAAGTGTTCGTTAGTTCTCTTCTGATCATTAATCATAGAGGTTGAATAATGAAAATGAACTTTACTGAAATCCTGAGAATTGTATTCATTAAAAAATATATGGTTTAGAGCTGAGTAAAACAGGACACTCCAATAGATAATGGGGTCACCTATGTGGAGCTCACAACCTTTCAATACATTTCCAACTATTTCCAATTATTTCACCAGAATATTTAGCATTTTTGCTGAATGAAAATTCAACTTGCAGGATAGAAACTTTCTGAAGATTCGGACAACTTATAACAAAATATAGGGCAACAATGTGTGGTCACTATTGTAAATTTTAGGTTCTGTGGCACAAAAACAGCTTTGAGGATCTCTGAATATATAGTGTTCGGCACCAAGACCTAAGCAGCAGATCATCTACATGGATTTTCTAGGAGTTCCATATGATGACCCATCCTTTGGATAGATCATCAATATCTGATCGGTAGTGGTCCGAGACCCAGACCCCAACAGATCAGATGTGTAAAGAGCCTTCAGTGTTAGGGTGATTGAATCTACCAGGAATACCACAGCGCTGTAGATTGCTTGGTTTTGTTGCTCAGTCCCATTCACTTGAATGGGGCTGAAATTCAGACAGACCACATGATTAATGAAAAGGACATCACTGATTTGTGCAATAAAAGTAGTGCTCACCCAAGCTCTAAGTCACTTCAAACTGATCTGTGGGGTCTTTGACAGTATCAGACTTAGGTTCCTTGGGCCCAGTTAGGATATCATTTACTATATAGTATGTTTATATTGCTGTATTGGGATCACTTGCATAGCTATAGTTGCAAGATATTAAACTGCATATTGTGAGTTTCTTTCCTGACTTATTGATACGACCTGTCTGATCCAATGACACAAACCTAGCAGAGTAAACCTAGTATAATCACTTGCGCTTGTGTCCCGGCATCTCCATCCCTTCTGTTTCTATAACCCACCATGCCTTTGATGTGATGTAATCTAATACATTTAATTTGATCACTACCAAATGTGCAGCCATGTCTAGATATCGCCTGGGGAATGATAACATGAGGAATTGACACGCTATGTTACATGAAAAATATGTTATCCAGCGTGGAAAATAGATTGTAGGACTGAAGAATTCCAGCGGGGCCTTTTGACCTAATCTTCTCTTGATCACAGCCTTCCATGTCATTCGCCCACTAGGCTCCTCTCATTTCCATCTCTATTACTTTGATTACCTTCCCTGGTAGGAGAATGGGGTCTTATTTACAAAGGAAATCAAATTCCAGAAATTCGACCTTGGAATTCCTAATGGGGACATATGGCGACACAAAAATAGAATAGTACCGTCTGATATAATACTTTGCAGATTCTTGCACAAGAAATGACAAATATTGTATTTCATCTAAAACCTCTGTGAATTCTTCTGGATTTCTCACATGTATGACCTACATGTTCTTGCTCACCTTGCTCTGCTCCGGCTCCTTACTCCTGCTCATTGCTCCCAATACTCTATATACAGTTGTGTCACGTGTAATGGGATGCGAGCTGTGAAAAATAAATAGCTGGTAAGCTTTGCCTGTGAATGAGGCTCTATTCACAATAAGGCTGGGTTCACACGGAGTATTCTGGTTCGTAATGTGGAACGTAGACGCCGCGGGAGCTTTTGCGGGCCGTATATGCTCCCATTGTTTTCAATGGGAGCCGGTACCGTATACGCGGCGCTATTTTGCGGCTGTGATTTTGCGGCGCCCGTGTATACGGTACCAGCTCCCATTGAAAACAATGGGAGCGTATACGGCCCGCAAAAGCTCCCGCGGCGTCTACGTTCCACATTACGAACCAGAATACTCTGTGTGAACCCGGCCTAACAATGCTCAAAGGCAAGTGATACCATGATATGATGACTACAACATACTCTACTTTTTTGAAAGGTTCGGAATCCCAACTCCGTTTTCTCTGGCCTGACTTTCCCATAGAAAGTCAATGGGCTTTTGGGAAAAAAAAAATGTCATATTGGCGGAGAGAAAACACGGCTGAGAATCAGCACGGTCATGTGAATATAGCCTAATATATATATCTTAAGATGTGACATACTGGCATTACACTAAGGGTGCATTCACACGGAGTAAGGTGCTGCGTGACCTGGCACGTATACGCCGTGTGAGATTTTGAGCGCCGTATACGCTCCCATTGATTTCAATGGGAGCCTGGATCGTATATGCCGCATTATTTTGCGGCCGTGATTTTGCGGCCGCAAAATAATGCGGCGTATACGAGACTAACTCTCATTGAAATCAATGGGAGCGTTTACGGCTCTCAAAGTCTCACACGGCGTATACATGCCAGGTCACGCGGCACGTTACTCCGTGTGAATGCACCCTAACTCAATTAACCCTATTGAGCTTTTTTCCAAATCCCATTCACACATTGTAGAAAAATACGCACAGTGGAAATCCTACAATTTCCAAAACCAAAATCACAGCATGTCCTATACCTATGTCCCATTATTCCTATGGAAATGCTGGCGGTTTCCCTTTAGGTATAATTGAAGCTTTCTGTGAAAAGCGCTGCAAGGAAAACCGCAATGAGTTTTTGCTTTGGCCCAATATGTGGGGCCTTAGCCTCAGTGAGAGTTCCTATAATAAACCATACCCCTCAGGGTCGTGAATGACTAGTTGTGGATCAGGAGTCAGCACTGGAGTCTACATAGCCCCAAACACATTGTGGTATAAAGGTATTTTCTGAGAATTCGGTATTGATGACCTATCCTTACTAGTGTTGAGCGAATAGTATTCGATCGAATACCTCGCTGGCATAGGAATACGTGTAATCGGCCGAACACCAAGGGGTTAAAAGCATCAAATATTTAAAGCATTTAACCCCTTAGTGTTCGGCCGATTACACACATTCCTATGCCGGCGAGGTATTCGATCGAATCGCTCAACACTAATCCTTACCCGCCACCACATTCGATCAGCACTTGGGTGGCCGCCTCTTCTGGTTCACAGGTCTGTGATGTCACTTTGATCTGTCACATGGACTATTTGCAGCTCAATCCTATGAATGCAACTGCTATACAAGATATGACAATGCAGCCTCGACAGACAGCTGATTGATGGGGTGCAAGGTGTCGGACCCGCACCATTCTGATACTGATAAGAACACTTCATCGTCGAGAACTTTTAACCCCTTCCCGCCGATGGCATTTTTTGATTTTCGTTTTTCGTTTTTGACTCCCCTCCTTCTAAACCCCATAACTTTTTTATTTCTCCGCTCCCAGAGTCATATGAGGTCTTAATTTTTGCGGGACAATTTTTTCTTCATGATGCCACCATTAATTATTCTATATAATGTACTAGGAAGCAGGAAAAAAATTCAGAATAGGGTGGATTTGAAGAAAAAATGCATTTCTGCGACTTTCTTACGGGCCTTGGTTTCACGGCGTTCACTGTGCAACCAAAATGACATGTCCCCTATATTCTGTGTTTCGGTACGGTTCCAGGGATACCAAATTTATATGGTTTTATTTACATTTTGACCCCTAAAAAAAATTCCAAAACGGTGTTAAAAAATTTTTTTTCTAAAAGTCGCCATATTCCGACGGCCGTAACTTTTTTATACATAGGTGTACGGGGATGCATAGGGCGTCTTTTTTTGCGGGGCCGGGTGTACTTTTTAGTTCTACCATTTTCGGGAAATGTTATTGCTTTGATCACTTTTTATTCAAATTTTTTATCAGAATTAAAACGGTGAAAAAACGGCGGTTTGGCACTTTTGACTATTTTTCCCGCTACGGCGTTTACCGAACAGGAAAAATATTTTTATAGATTTGTAGAGCGGGCGATTTCAGACGCGGGGATACCTAACATGTATGTATTTCACAGTTTTTAACTACTTTTATATTTGTTCTAGGGAAAGGGGGGTGATTTGAACTTTTAATACTTTTTATATTTTTTTACTTTTTTTTTTTTTTTTTGCATTTATTAGACCCCCTAGGGGTGTTGAACCCCAGGGGGTCTGATCACTAATGCAATGCATTACAATGCTAATGCATTGCAATGCATTGCAAAAAATCATCATCTCTTTTGCAGGCTGTATACACCAGCCTGCAAAAGAGAGAATTTGCAGACCGGCTGGGAGCCCTTAACAAGGCTCCCAGCTGTCATGGCAACGTGACGTCGGACCTGGAGCATGCTCCAGGAGCCGGCGATCCCTGCCAAAATGGCGGCGCTCATGCGCCGCCGGGAAAATGGCGCCTCCGGCGCCTTTGACAGCAGCGCCGGAGGGGTTAATGCCTCCGATCGGTCCCGGGACCGATCGGAGGCATTAGAGCCGGTTGTCTACTGCTTAAAGCAGTAGACACCCGGCGGCTATGACGGTCGCCATTGTTACAGACCCGACACGCGCCGTACTATTACGGCGCATGTCGGGAAGGGGTTAAAGGTAATCTTGTTATATGCGTTCTGTGTATGAGCTGATATTTCAGCGGGACTGATAAATGTTTCTACAGACCATTTCTAATGGAAAATTACTCATACTACTGAATTACACATCATATCACCGTGAGTAATAAAATATCTGTTTTTTTTTTAATAAAAATAATGTAATACAGTATTTGACAAGGGAAATTAAATAAACACCTAGGGTCGTCCATAAACCTGGCAGCAGGTATAACAGTCATGTCACCATAAGTACTGAACTGATGGAGAGTCATGTAACCGAACACGGCCCAGCTTGACTGCGGCCAGCCCTGATAAAGACGAACCTCAAGAAACTGTTTTAATATCTCATCCATTTTCCTGCTAATGTAATACAATGCAGACTTTTCCGTGACTAACGCAAGTGAAATCCAAAAAACATTCTGTTACTACCCATTACGGCTGCAATAGAGTAAAAATGTCTTAAAGGGGTTATGCCATTAAGAACTAACTCCACGGGACATGGGATTTGCTTTATATATATACAGTACATATCTCCCTATATTATAAAAATGAATTTCTGTCTGTCTGTCTGTCTGTTCTCTAATGCGAACCAAACGACTGGACCGATCTTCACCAAATTTGGTACAGAGATACTTCAGGTATCCGGGAAGGTTTAAGATGAGACTCCAACTCGCTCGGACGTACCGTTGCTGAGATACAGCATTCCAAACACAATGCCCCACCTTAGCCAATACAAACCTGCAAGTCTTTCACTAATATTCCAACTGCAATACACACGGTCACTCCACATACACAACCCAACACTGATATCCAAACTGAGATACATGCATCAGAGGATTAGATACACAGATCAGCACACAGTATCACATGCCAGAGGATTAGATACACGCGTCTGCACACAGTCCCACACACCATAGGATTAAATACGCGCTTCTGCATACAGTTCCACATGCCAAAGGATTAGATACATGCGTCTGCACAAAGTGCCACACGCCGGGGGATTGGATACATGCATCTGCACACAGTACCAAATGCCAAAGGATTGGATACACGCATCTGCACACAGTTCCACACACCAGAGCATAAGATATGCACATCTGCACACAGTACCACATGCTGTAGGATTAGATACGCGCCTCTTCACACAATACCACACAAGGGAGGATTAAATACGTGTGTCTGCACACAGTACCACACTTTGGAGGATTAGATACATGCCTCTGCACACAGTACCACAAGCCAGAGAATTACATACACGTCTCAGCACACAATACCACACGGGGGAGGATTAGATACGCGCATCTGCACACAGTACCACATGCCAGAGGATTAGATACACACATCTGCACACAGTACCACACGACAGAGGATTAGATACGCGCGTCTGCACACAGTACCACATGCCGTAGGATTAGATACATGCGTCTACACACAATTCCACACGCCGTAGGATTAGATACGCGCCTCTTCACACAATACCACACAGGGGAGGATTAGATACATGTGTCTGCATACAGTACCACACTTTGGAGGATTAGATACATACCTCTGCACACAGTACCACAAGCCAGAGAATTAGATATGCGTCTCAGCACACAGTACCACACAGGGAGGATTAGATACGCGCGTCTGCACACAGTACCACACGCCGCAGGATTAGATACACCTGTCTGCACACAGTACCACACAGGGGAGGATTAGATACGTGTGTCTGCATACAGTACCACACTTTGGAGGATTAGATACATGCCTCTGCACACAGTACCACAAGCCAGAGAATTAGATACGCGTTTCAGCACACAGTACCACACGGGGGAGGATTAGATACATGCATCTGCACACACTACCACACGCCGTAGGATTAGATACGTGCCTCATCACACAATACCACACAGGGGAGGATTATATACGCGCATCTGCACACAGTACCACATGCTGTAGGATTAGATATGTGCGTCTGCTTACAGTTCCACATGTCAGGCGATTAGATACGCACATCTTCACACAGTTGTACACGCCATAGGATTAAATACATGCGTCTGCATACAGTACCACATGCCGTAGGATTAGATACACGCGTCTACACACAGTTCCACACGCCGTAGGATTAGATACATGCCTCTTCACACAATACCACACAGGGGAGGATTAGATACGTGCGTCTGAACACAGTACCACATGCCAGAGAATTAGATACACGTCTCAGCAGACAGTACCACACGGGGGAGGATTAGATACGTGCATCTGCACACAGTACCTCACGCCAGAGGATTAGATACACCTGTCTGCACACAGTACCGCACGCCAGAGGATTAGATACGCGCGTCTGCAAATAGTACCACATGCTGTAAGATTAGATATGCACGTCTGCACACAGTTTCACTTACTGGAGGATTAGATACGTGCCTCTTCACACAATGCCACACGGGGAAGGATTAGATACACACATCTGCACACAGTACCACACGCCGGAGGATTAGATATGTGAATCTGCACACAGTACCACACCAACAAGGATTAAATACTTGCGTCTAAACACAGTATTACACGGGGAAGGATTAGATACAGCTTTACTCCAGGTATCCATAACAACTGATCACAGGTTTTTCACTGATATCCAAAATGAGATACACATAATCACATGACGCTTATGGACATACACACAAACCACATACAAAATACACCAGTGCAAAATTGGACATTTCTTATGGGGCCAATACACAAACATAAAATGTAATATACCCGTGCGAAGCCGGGTCCTCCCTCTAGTACTGTATATATACACTGTAATTGACTTGTTCCATGGATGGAATCCTTTTACATTGTTATTCTTGACTTGCAAATATTTAGCGTTTTCTTTCCTTTCACCAGTCAGCATGCTTTTGGGCAATCGAAGCTCGAAATTTCAGGGTTACTAGAAAATCTGTCCTGCAATATCTTCTATTATTACTATTATCTAGTGTGCGGCATACTGCAGGCTATTCTTGTTCTGTATGATGACTGCAGGGCATGAGGGTTCAGTACGCAGGACTCCCTCCATGACCCAGTTTGTATCTAAGTTTTACAATAACTGGCAGGGCTGCCCCGGCAGGTCATGGATCATAGTGGTGCATGTTTAGCCCTCTAAGATTATTATATTACATTATAAAGCGCTTATCAAACCAAAGGAGGCTCAAAAAGTAAGACACAAATAACAAGTATATAGAAATCTGTTGAAGAATGTCACCATAATAACACAAAACACAGATATAATTATAAGATATATAAACTCTGGATAGGGACCGCATAAGCAAAAAATGTCATCAATATAACCTAACCTAATAAACTAATAACATGAGTTGCGTGTTGTGAATATACTGGCATAAAGCATTGCCAGCAGAAGCAAAACCTCAGCGTGAGATTAATATAGTATTATACTTGCACAGGCAAAGGTATGGCACAGCCCAAAAACAACCCCTCAATGCAAATGTCAACCCGCTGTTCTTCATCAGGAAATGGAAAAAAAATTTCTTTTGTTGACTATATACATCTGTTAGTCGATGCTTAACCCAGTAAGGACATAGGACATATATATATATATATATATATATATATATATATATACTGTATATATATATATATATATATATATATATATATATATATATATACCCGTGCAAAGTTAAGTAGCTGTACAAAAATAGGAGCAGAGGTGCCACAGCTTCTGGGTTGGAGGTCACATGACCACCAAGGGCCAAGAACTATATTAAAGGGGTATTCCCAATTCGCATACTCACCAGTCTTCGCTGCTGTAAAATCTTCTTTCTTCCTGCTTTGTTGCGTCATTGGTGGGCGGATTTACATATGCAGAGCCAGCGGCAAGATGACGTTGCTTCTATGCCGCTGGCCCTGTGCGCGTGCGCTCATAGATGGTGAAACCAGTCACTTCTCCAGCCTTCACAATGCGAATACAGACCCGGCATCCTCTGTAATAGAAAGGCGGATGTCGGGGAGGGTTAGACACCAGCACAGGTGCCTGCGACATTGCTGCGCTCCTGCCCTGCATGAAGCCAGCAGCGGCAGGAGCGATGCTGCTATTCCGCTCCTCCGAACACATTTGTGTTTGTCAAGTCTTAGAGCCTTAGGGGTCATGACAGATGAACAACACAAAAATGTCGACCTAGTAAGTTGAGATTGGAAAGGCTGGAGAGGTGCACCCCTAATACAACCTCTCACCCAAAAACAGCTTAACCAGTCATATGCCGACCGATGTCATTTACAATAACTGAAGTCAATTTCTGCTTGTCTAGAAAAAGCCAAATACAGTTTAGATTCAGGTCAATTCATATTTACTCTGCAGAAAATTGATTTCGAAAAGTGACTTTACAGCAATTTCTTGGTTGTTGTGAGTAAAATGACTTTTTAGTGTGACTTATTCCTGCGTTACATAAAGCAATGACTTATACTATACAGCTCCATTTCCATGAAAATCAGAGTAATATTTTCATGCAATTTAGGGACGTTTTTTCTCCTGTTCTCTGTATAATCGCCCCTAACTTCTTCCCAGCTCCAACCCCCATTGCTTGAGTAACAACTCCCACTTTGTCGCAGTTAGTAAACGGTTATTTAGAGCAGAGAGTGAAGCCCTTGCAAGAGACGAAATGCCCCTAAAGCCCTTTTACCTAAAGAATAAAATACTGATTTTCATGAAAACGGAACTGCAATGCAGAATAGGAAAGGCATTTGTGGAAAGTGAAAATGACACACTCCCCAATGACAGACTTCCTTTAAGCACAGCTTTATTATATAACCATATACAATATAGAATGGATAACAGAATTTTGTTTCTAAGGATTTATACATGACTACATGAAGGTTAACAATGATAAATTTGTTTGATGCACAAACACAGCAAGAAATCTATTCCCAAAAAAAATACTAGATTAAATATAATGAAAAGACTAGAACTGAGCAATGCAACTCATTTACATTATTGAAGACAAAGAGGTGTATGAGTGGATTCTCTAAAAAAAAACAAAAAAAAACAAAACAAAACATAATTCGCACAAACAGAATAAAACTGAGTTTTAGGATGAAGTGAAGAGGTAATGTACATTGATAGAAGAATAAATCTCAATTCCATATGTTATGTCTAGGTGCTGTATGTTGTAGTATATGGAGAAGAAAATAAGCAAATGTCAAGGAAGGAGATTTATTATGATTGATGAGTATTGGGACTGTGCGGCAGGTGCAGCCAAGGGATCAGGATCGCAGCCTGTTCCGCTGTTACTGCTCAGTCCAGTATGGCGGGGGTTAATTTCCTTGCAGCCGATAGGTGTGGTCGGTTTCCTGACTGATAGGGGTGCTAACCTATGTGCACCTTGCTGTATAGACCCACCTTCCCTCTATTAAAGGAGGCAGGTCTGTTCACCCGGTGCCTTAGCCTTAACTTAATTGTGTACATCAGTGCAGACATAAGTTGGCAGTGAGCTGCCTTAGCTAGGTAGGTCTTTAGATAGAATTTTCCCCTAGATAAAATTATTCCCTAGTTAGAATTGTTCCTTAGTAATTTCCCAGGGAAGTCCTGCCTTAGCTATTCTGCTACCTATAGTGCTTCTACAGCAGGTGGCTGTAGTGGGTGCGGCCCAGGAGGTTACTGGGAGCACACGGTCTAAGTTTGTTTGGGCTTGTCTTGCAGTGGAGTAACTGCAAGACTTGGTATTTATTAGTAGCTGCTCTGTACTACAAGAGCTGTCTCTGTGAAGCTAACAGAGAAATACCCAGTTGGTGTTGCAGCCCGGCAGTGACATTAACTGTCAGGTCCTGTTCACTCCAGGGTAGCTCTGCGGTTCAGAGCCCAGTTGGGCTCCGCAGGCTTTTATTTATTTTAGTTTTTTTTTAAGTAAGCCTGCTGACCGTAACAATGAGCGCCGTCACCCTGAGGTTTTGTTTATCCAAATCTATTCAGCCATTCCAAAGATATAGGCCGTTCTAGTGTAGATGCAGATTAGTATATATCAGTCAAGTGGGTGGTAACACTACATAACATACAGCACACAGGGACCTTCCAAAGAAACCACAGTGTTACTGCCTACTCGTCGAATAGACCCTGATCTGCATTAACATTATAAGGGCTTATATCTTTGGAATAGTTGAATGGATTTGCATAAACTAAACACCAAATTGCATAGGGTGACAGCGCAATCAGCGAAAGGCTTTCACAGGTCTTCTATAGAAATGTCCACCTAACAGATGATGTGTGTAGTTGGGTTTTTCAGACCTGGTGACAGGTCCTCTTTAAAGTCAGTTTTGCTACAGTTTCTGCACAAAAACACAACCAATTCCAATCTAACGTTAGTGAATGGGATTTTGCAAAAACCCACACGCACATGGGAAATTAAACTATTTGTAAATTTTAGGGCATGTTGTGGATCAATAAATGTATCTAATTTCCTCCAGGTCATTCAGATTTTGACTGTGAAAATATTTACCATATGCAGAATTTGCTACAAATTTGCTAATGATTTGCTTCAGGAACAATTCTGCAGGATGTAAATTTACAGTAAGGTTGGGTTCACCTCTGCGCTGGGTGTCCAACTGGCACAGATCAGTCTGCATTCAAAACCAGTGCTTGCTATACGTTTGGAAGGAAGGAGGCCAGTGTCTGGAAATGGACATCTGCTGTCTTTGGTCCAGAGATTGGAGTGTCGACAAGGTGAATAAAATTTATGACTTTTATTGGACAAAAACATACTGCACAATGCATTTTGAGCTCCACAAGATTTTCTTCAGGTGCACAATTACTTGACATCTGACCTCATCTGGCAAGTAATTGTGCACCTGAAAGGAGCCTGTGGAGTTCGAAACGCATTGTGCAGTACGTTTTTGTCCAATAAAAGTCATAAATTTTATTCACCTTGTTGACACTCCAATCTGTGGCTCAGAGAGCACAGACGTCCATTTCCAGTTGCTGGCCTCCTTCCTTCCATTGCCATCTGATCCTCGGTGACCAGTCTGTGGATTCTGTAGCCACCTCAACCTCTACGCTTCCATTGGTGTTGCGACTCATTCACAACACCTGAAGGTGAGGGCCATTTCTCTGTACATTTTTATTTCCAACATCCATTGCAAACTCATCTATGCTATAAGCATGCTCGGTGTTCTCCGCCTTTTTGTTCTCGTTACTTATACGTTTGGGGATTCAATCCCTGAATCCGCTTGAAAAATGTATTTATAGTCAATAGGGTCCACGGGTTTCTGTAGGTAACCGCTTTTTAAGCAGATTGGGTTTCCATTTTTTGGATCCGAAGAACGGAAACCTGAGTGAAAGTGTGAAACTAGAGCAAAATTACAGGATGAATTGACCAATGCCAAGCCCAACTTTTTCATACAGTGATTTTACCTAAAAGGAAGAGACCCCGAAGGACCCTGTTATACTCAATGGGGTGTCTCTGGCCCCATTGGTGTCCAGCATTATTTAGCAGTCATTTAGTCCATTCTTTTGGTGCAGCAGAAAATGGCCTAAAATTCTAAAGAAACACAAACCAATCTAAGTAGTGAGAGAGAAATGGAGCAATCCGTATTAGATAAACCTGGTATTATGTTACCACTACTGAAAACCAGCATTGTTCGTTAAAGTCAATGTACTTTCCTTGGGTCACGAGATTTGTAGTGAGCTGACATTTCTAAAGATCAACTCTAGGTTAAAAAAAGGTGCTCTAGAAACACACTAGTCTATTGTCGCTTTGTTAAATGAAGGCTATTCCATGTGTCAGATCAAGATTTCATACAAAAGTCTTCACTAACAGAAGAAAACTAGTCTAAGAGGTACAGAAAATACAGAAATACAGCCGAATGACTGGACGAGGAGGTTTAACGGGCGCAAAATCTTCAACGTGGGGCCTTAGACTTAAGAGGTTTTCCAAAAAATGTAGAATATTTCGGAAATCATATTATTATTACACATACCTTCCTCCATTCTGGCGTCAGGTCCCCCATTCTATACCATACAGGCCATAAGCTTTAATATGGATGAAAGGGGTTTTCCACACAAACTAGAACACAGGGTGGGGTAAAAGAAAGAAAAGTAGTAGTACCCAACTATCTGTGGTCCTCCGTTCCAATATCAGGTCCCTTGTTCCATCCAATGGCCAGGCAGAATGTGAAGCAACTCAGATGTCTGCTACAGCCAATCACTTGCCTTAATGGTCACGTTAGATACAGATGATGTATTAACCATGACATCATCATATCCAACATACATCCACTGACCAGTGATTGGCTGCTTCACATTCAGCCCAGCTAGTGATGGAACAAGGGACCCAACATTGGAATGGAGGACCAGGAATAGGAGCCTACTACTTTTCGTTATTTTACTTGACCCTGTCCCACCTGGGTTTCCCAGATTTCCCATCTATATGCAAATAAGCAGTTCGGTGTACTCAATCAAGGCTGAGTCTGTTAGAGCATTAGCTTTAGCCACACATTGTAACCTGTCAATTCTTACATTAGGGGCATTGCTGGATGATGGCCATAGATGAAAATGGGTGCTCTAGCAGGCGTAGCCATGCCCGGGTGTACCAAACAGCTCATTTACATACAGATTAAGACCTGATTTTCAGGAGAACCAGGTTACACTTTGACACAAAAAAAAATGTTCACTACGTCATTAACAACCCCTATAACATTATGTAATGGTACACTTTGGTGGTGGTAGACTCCATTTAATGTAAATGTACACCTTGGTGGTATTGCTGGTGGCAGTCTACACCATAGTTGAATATATTGGATTTTGGAATACTGGAAAATTTGGAGAGCATTTAGATGCTTGGACTAAATAAGACATATGTAACATTTAATGTTGAAATGAGAAGATGGTACAAATCTGTGTGATGCCTTCTGTCAAATAAAGCTAAATATCACTGAGCGCTAATTTAGTCCTGTGACAAACTCCACGAGAAACATTGTGTAACAGTAGACTCCAGAAGTCACCTGTTAGTCCTGATACCACCCCAAACTAACATAGCTCTGGAGCTCCATGGTATTTGGTTTAGACAGGGCCGCTTTAACCATGGGGCTAACAGTGCACTTGCACTGGGTCCTATGGTAGTGGGGGCCCCCTTTTGACAGCAGGACAGTTCTACATTTGCTGTCCAGGGTAGCAGGTCCGAGCTACCCCACTCATTGGTGTCTTCTGGATGCTGATGAGTCGAAGCCAGTGACGAAGTAGGGAGCCATCCACTCCTGATTCATCATCCAGCCGCTTTCTTTGCACCCAATGTTCTGGGAGCAGGAGGTTTGATGTAGTGACGTCACTTACATCACGTCAGTTACTCCTAGAAGACACCGGGGCCCGAGAAAGATGTGAACAGGGAAAGGTGAATGTTAAGGTTTGTTTTATACATACAGTGGGGGACATGAAACTGTGGAGGCAACTGGGACACACACATACACACAAAACCGTGGAGCCAATCTGAGGGAGGGGGGGGGGACGTGACAGTATGGGAGCAACCTGCGAAGGGCATGAAACTGTGGAGGCAACCTGGGGGGGGGGACCTGACACTAAGGGGGCAATCGGGGGGAAGAATAACACTATAGGGGCAACCTGGTGGGTGTGGGACATGGAATTGTGGAGGCAACCTGGGGGAGACACATGAAACTGTGGAGGTAACCTGAGGGTGGCATAATACTGTGGGGGCAACTTTTGGGGGGTGAAATGATGCGAGCAATGGGGGGACAGGAATTTGTGGCGGCAATCTGCAGGGGGACATTATAAAGGGGCATATTGTGTGGGGCCACTAGGGAGCCATTATACTGTGTGAGAGCCACAAAGAGGTGTTACACTATGTGGGGGCCATTGAGGGAGCATTATAATTTGTGCAAGTCAGGTATTTCTTGATGGTGGTAATTGGGGGGAAAGTTATCAAATCTTTGCACAAGGCACACCAATGTGTTGAAATGGCCCTGGGATTAGACCATGCATTGCCAGAGTTTACAGACAATTGTATGCTAAATTAGAAAACCATGCTCATGTCTCAGAGACCTGCAAACCTAGACATTATCGATGGTAATTGTCTAAGTGACAACTAGCCCCGCTTGTCTTCATTGATTTGGCTATAGATACAGTAAATGGTTTTTTAATAAGGAAACCCATAAACAAACCTTCCATGGTGTCTAAACTGCTAATAATGCATATATTTTTCTTTTATTTCAGCTGATATGTACTGAGTATTAATATGATACAGTTGTACCTACTTGTGGTTTATAGACCTTTAGCAAGTTATAGAGTCACAACATTGACAACTAGTATACAAGGAGTTGGGAAGAACATTCCACTTCTGTTTCTCTCTTTGCATTGGGTTTGGTACCTACTGTCCTACTCATGTTTTTGACCCTGGCCTGTCCTTTGAATTCATGTCATCTGAGGGCTTGTCCCATCCTGGCCATTTTATTGGCGATGACCTTTTTGCTTCTGTCCTGACTGGTACAATTGCTTTAGCTGAGCAGCCACCAGATGGTGACCATTCTAGGTCGTGAGCTGGGAATCCAACTGGCTCAGTCCATACCACCTTGTGGGGTTTAACAATGAAGTATGGAGGAATTCCTTACAGTCCAGACCTCATTCACATCTTCATCCCAGAAAAAGAAATTCCATGATGTGTAGCTTCCATGGGCCACCAATTATTATAATTTATAGGTGGCAATTCCCAAAAAGAACCTGAAATCTTTGGAATATCGTTATTTACTGGTTTGGTTATCTCTGTTTGTAGCATGTGTCCAGAAGCCAAAAAGGTCACAGAATAAATTACATTATGGAGATTGTAATTTTTTTTGTATTTGCTCAGGCTCAGGCCACCTTGTAGATGTATATGGCATTGAAAATGCTTTATTTTTGTCATGTAGTTTCCACATACTGTAAAATTAATTGTCCTCAGTTAATTTTCTTCTTTTTGACATGTGGATCTTTATGACATTAATATTACCTGTGTGTATGTGACATTGCCGTCCTGACAAACATTAATCAAGGCAAACCATAAAATGACCTTTACTAAGCTGCTCATATCTGTGGGCAACCGTCTGATGAAGGTCAATGAAGGCAAATATAGGTGTTGACATAAAAACTGCAGGCGAGTATTAATTGTTATTTTATTGGCTATCCTTTGGAAGGCTATATATATAAATCATATTATATGGCATGTACTGTATGGACATCCATTTGGTTTGACGAAAGAATAATTATCTGAGAAACAAATTATTTAAAAAGTGGAAGCAAAAGAGCAAATATGGCAATGTGTTGACCACCGTGACCTGGGCAAGTATCTGTATAAATACTATAAAGGAGACATGAAATGTCACAATTTGCACCACTGTATAGAACTAGGATGATTAATAACAAATGCGCAGACTTAGAAGTCACTAACCTTACAGGGGATCACTCTAGTGCAATCAGCTTATGATATTAAGTTGCACTACACATCAATTCATTTGAATTGCCAGGCAGTCCCTGTAACCATTTGCATTGCTGGAGCAACCTAGCAATTCATATGAATATATGGAAGCTAACTGCCTTTTCCCACCAACCAATGCTACCTAACACTTCACTTCATCAAGACCTACTCTCAATGTGACCCCTAGTAACTCTGATCACATAGCTAATGCAGTCAATTTTATATGACTTCAAGATCCCCAACATTAGCATATTCTGGGACCTCTCATATCTTTGAGAGTTATTAATACCTATAAATAATTCCGGCATATCTCCAGGTTTCATGCAGCACAATTAAAACTAGATTTCTATTCGGTCAATGGAGAAGACAAACGACTGCCCAATCACAGGCCACAGCGGTCACCCTGGGCGCATAACATCAGAGAAGAGCCAGGAGGCCACCTATACCAGTGTCTATTAACACAACACCTATAATTATTGACATATCTGAAACATAACTTCTTGCCAAATTTTGGAGCAATTTCTATATGGTTGCATCAATTTTTTGTCAATGAGTAGAGATGAGCGAACACTAAAATGTTCGAGGTTCGAAATTCGATTCGAACAGCCGCTCACTGTTCGAGTGTTCGAATGGGTTTCGAACCCCATTATAGTCTATGGGGAACATAAACTCGTTAAGGGGGAAACCCAAATTCGTGTCTGGAGGGTCACCAAGTCCACTATGACACCCCAGGAAATGATACCAACACCCTGGAATGACACTGGGACAGCAGGGGAAGCATGTCTGGGGGCATAAAAGTCACTTTATTTCATGGAAATCCCTGTCAGTTTGCGATTTTCGCAAGCTAACTTTTCCCCATAGAAATGCATTGGCCAGTGCTGATTGGCCAGAGTACGGAACTCGACCAATCATCGCTGGCTCTGCTGGAGGAGGCGGAGTCTAAGATCGCTCCACACCAGTCTCCATTCAGGTCCGACCTTAGACTCCGCCTCCTCCCGCAGAGCCAGCGCTGATTGGCCGAAGGCTGGCCTATGCATTCCTATGCGAATGCAGAGACTTAGCAGTGCTGAGTCAGTTTTGCTCAACTACACATCTGATGCACACTCGGCACTGCTACATCAGATGTAGCAATCTGATGTAGCAGAGCCGAGGGTGCACTAGAACCCCTGTGCAATCTCAGTTCACGCTAATAGAATGCATTGGCCAGCGCTGATTGGCCAATGCATTCTATTAGCCCGATGAAGTAGAGCTGAATGTGTGTGCTAAGCACACACATTCAGCACTGCTTCATCATGCCAATACAATGCATTAGCCAGTGCTGATTGGCCAGAGTACGGAATTCGGCCAATCAGCGCTGGCTCTGCTGGAGGAGGCGGAGTCTAAGGTCGGACCTGAATGGAGACTGGTGTGGAGCGATCTTAGACTCCGCCTCCTCCAGCAGAGCCAGCGCTGATTGGCCGAATTCCGTACTCTGGCCAATCAGCGCTGGCCAATGCATTCTATTAGCCCGATGAAGTAGAGCTGAATGTGTGTGCTTAGCACACACATTCAGCTCTACTTCATCAGGCTAATAGAATGCATTGGCCAATCAGCGCTGGCCAATGCATTCTATTAGCTTGATGAAGCAGAGTGTGCACAAGGGTTCAAGTGCACCCTCGGCTCTCCTACATCAGAGCCGAGGGTGCGCTTGAACCCTTGTGCAGCCTCGGCTCTGCTACATCAGAGCCGAGGGTGCGCTTGAACCCTTGTGCACACTCTGCTTCATCAAGCTAATAGAATGCATTGGCCAGCACTGATTGGCCAGAGTACGGAATTCGGCCAATCAGCGCTGGCCAATGCATCCCTATGGGAAAAAGTTTATCTCACAAAAATCATAATTACACACCCGATAGAGCCCCAAAAAGTTATTTTTAATAACATTCCCCCCTAAATAAAGGTTATCCCTAGCTATCCCTGCCTGTACAGCTATCCCTGTCTCATAGTCACAAAGTTCACATTCTCATATGACCCGGATTTGAAATCCACTATTCGTCTACAATGGAGGTCACCTGATTTCGGCAGCCAATGACTTTTTCCAATTTTTTTCAATGCCCCCGGTGTCGTAGTTCCTGTCCCACCTCCCCTGCGCTGTTATTGGTGCAAAAAAGGCGCCAGGGAAGGTGGGAGGGGAATCGAATTTTGGCGCACTTTACCACGCGGTGTTCGATTCGATTCGAACATGGCGAACACCCTGATATCCGATCGAACATGTGTTCGATAGAACACTGTTCGCTCATCTCTATCAATGAGCATATATTTATATGTATACAGTTGTACTAAGAAGTGCAGTTCACTAAGCTTTTCAATATAACGGGAGCTGCTGAATCCTGACCTATTGTGGCCAAACACATGCAATGATATCCTTCTGACGCACATATAACCATTACAGTCTACAGCACATTAGTATACACGTCATACCATCACAAACGTTGTGTGACTTTCCAGTAAATTAAATTTCCGGGCACTTCCTTATAGGGTTCAGGTCCACAATCGATTTGTTCTGAAAATTTACGAGGTCAAGGTCTCCACCAATGAGGTTTGTTTTGGACTATGGCAGGTCAGAAGGTTATCTTGAAGAGGAAATTAGGCAGAAAACCGCTTTCTAGAAGTCAATTAGAGGCAGTTTTTCCTCTATAGGCTATGTCTTATGTTATGTTTTAACAAGGTATTTTCGGTTAGCAAATAGAAACCCCTTTTAGTTACGAAATTTACATTTTTCTACAAAGACTTCCCTCTCCTATAAGAAATGTCTTTTCTGTGTTTTCTTTCTCAGTAATTGTACAATATGGGATTTTTCTATAGCTTAACAGTAGCTGCATAAAAAGTGTCGTTCAGACACTAGCCACACATGACAAAGACCTTGGGGAGAAATGAATGGTATAGAGGACGGTAAATGTACCGTGTGCTTCAGAGGACACAGCTATCAGTTGTTGCTATACATTACCTTTATTGAAGGATTCTCACTAAAACACAAATGGTCACTTGTCCTATTACGGCAGCAACCTGCATTGCTAAGCATCATTAGAGAAAGCCGGGATATTCCGGCTAGCACTGGTGTAATGGCTGATGCCCGATCCTTTAATTCACCGAGGGCTCATTTAAAATCTCCAGTGCACATCCTGAATGGGAAGAATATTCTGTTACTAAAGAGGCGCACATTCTTATCTCCAGGTCTTCCTAATCCTAGAGATTACATACTATATAAATTATACACTCAAGAGGAGAACATAGCTGTCTAAAACTGGTCAAATCTGACGATTTTGGCAGGACAGATCAACCATCTAATGGATATGGTAATCTCCCAACATTCCTCTGACAGCAGATAGGGTCAAGAATTCTGGATTTGAATACGGCCAATCCTCTTGTTCACAGTTAATAATCCACCACCTAGGGAGTCTGGAACCAGTTTACGTACCTAGGGCTTTCCTGGATAGCACACTGACCCATTCATTTCTATGGGCCCCTTCACATGACATGGTTATATGTGCGGGCTGACAGTCCGGGGCGCAAAATATGGAACAAGTTCTATTTCTGTCTGATTTGAGGCTCCTATTCATTAAATGAAAGGGTTCTGAGGGTGAGTTAGAATAGTTGTCAGCTGGACATATTGGCCATCAGTGGTCCATTATCATTACATCCCCATCCACTGTAGTCTGCTGCACAGGGGCGTAACTACCGGGGTAGCAGTGGTAGCAGTGAGGGAACATTAAAAACACTGTCAAATGTCCAATATTTGGCTTGGGGCCCCCAAGAACCTAAGAACATAGTGTATACGGTATATCATTGAGCCTAGTGTAGAAATAGTATGCTGCAAAATCCACAGCTTTCCCTAGTGGGGGATGCAAGCTCTATGTCTGTACTGAAAATTTGGGGATTACATCAAATCTCCAAATCAAGATATTTTAAGAAATGTATGTGAATGTGGCCATGCGGCTCACTATCCATCGGTAATACACATACACATTAACCATCCTCTCACTAACCTAAATGACTGCTTAAGGGTTATCGGACAATTGCTGAGGCACTGAGAACCCTATTTAGCGATAGCGGGGTCCATTGCTCAGACCCCCAACAATCACTCATTTTTAACCTATTCACAGGGTGTCCCCTTTAAAGATAGCGGTTTGCACAAAGCCGAGCGCTTTATATTTAGTGTCTTTTTGATGGATAAGACGATATTTGATGACATTTGTCAGAAGCGAGTATTGTGAAGATGAATAGTACAGATGAAGCAGACAGATCGCTGTCATGTGGCTCCTGCTGTCAGGTCTGGAGCATTTCTAGTGACAGGGTGCTCCAAAGAGAAATATCAATGTCATTGCAGTGACATGGCTAATTATGGATGGCTCCCAGGTGGCTCTACCTATGTGATGTGCAGGCCGGCAGCTAACACTACATCTCTGAGATCACCGTCATATGGTCAGATGAATCATTATCCGCCACTCCACTGGCCACTCACCTAACAATGCCAAGAATATTACACTAGAGGAGTCTAATAAAATGGATCATTAAAATAATTATCTAATTAAAGTAACCACAACATGCAATTCATTATACGCTAAAGGGGGTTGTTTAGTCACCTGGATTGTACAGTATAAAATAAGAAAAGGAGTAATGTCTTATTAATGTCTCGCTGCTTCTCTAGTCCTCCGCCATTCTCTCTCATAACACAGACATGTGACCGCTGCAGCCAATCACTGTGACGTGTGACCGCTGCAGCCAATCACTGACATATGTGACCACTGCAGCCAATCACTATGACATGTGACCGCTGCAGCCAATCACTGACATATGTGACTGCTGCAGCCAATCACTATGACATGTGACCGCTGCAGCCAATCACTGACATATGTGACTGCTGCAGCCAATCACTATGACATGTGACCACTGCAACCAATCACTATGACATGTGACCACTGCAACCAATCACTGTGACATGTGACCAATGCAGCCAATCACTGTGACATGCGACCACTGCAGCCAATCACTGACATATGTGACCGCTGCAGCCACTATGACATGTGACCACTGCAACCAATCACTGACATATGTGACCGCTGCAGCCACTGTGACATGTGACCGCTGCAGCCAATCACTGACATATGTGACTGCTGCAGCCAATCACTGTGACGTGTGACCGCTGCAGCCAATCACTGTGATGTGTGACCGCTGCAGCCAATCACTGTGACATGTGACCACTGCAGCCAAACATTGTGACATGTGACCGCTGCAACCAATCACTGACATATGTGACCGCTGCAGCCAATCACTGACATATGTGACCTCTGCAGCCAATCACTATGACATGTGACCACTGCAGCCAACCACTGTGACGTGTGACCGCTGCAGCCAATCACTGTGACATGTGACCGCTGCAGCCAATCACTGTGATGTGTGACTGCTGCAGCCAATCACTGTGACATGTGACCACTGCAGCCAAACATTGTGACATGTGACCGCTGCAACCAATCACTGACATATGTGACCGCTGCAGCCAATCACTGACATATGTGACCTCTGCAGCCAATCACTATGACATGTGACCACTGCAGCCAACCACTGTGACGTGTGACCGCTGCAGCCAATCACTGACATATGTGACCTCTGCAGCCAATCACTATGACATGTGACCACTGCAGCCAACCACTGTGACGTGTGACCGCTGCAGCCAATCACTGTGACGTGTGACCGCTGCAGCCAATCACTATGACATGACCGGTGCAGCCAATCACTATGACATGTGACCGCTGCAGCCAATCACTGACATATGTGACCGCTGCAGCCAATCACTATGACATGTGACCGCTGCAGCCAATCACTATGACATGTGACTGCTGCAGCCAATCACTGTGACATGTGACCACTGCAACCAATCATTGACATATGTGACCGCTGCAGCCAATCACTATCGCATGTGACCGCCGCAGCCAATCACTATCACATGTGACCGCTACTGCCAATTATTGTGACATGTGACAGCTGCAGATTTTTGCACGCCTCTTTTGGAACATGACACAAAATTTAAAAAGTTGCCTTTTTTTGTGCATAGCCTCAATTTGGACAGAAAGCTGGCACACATGACATAATACATCTGCCATAATGGGCTTTGGTACTCTGACACACTTCCCTTGGCTCTCTTCTGGGCCATCCATGAGACTGCCTAAGCAAATGGTGCACTAGCTATGAAGTTGGAGACCATTATTATTAGTCCCAGTTGCCTATAATACTGTACCTACAACTTTACAAAATGCATGTTTCCCAATAGTCCTAAAAACGTCTAAATGATACTTCTTGAGATGCATAAGATGGGTTAAAAACTCTACCGTCTTCTTACAGTAAATCAGACCTTGAAGTAAAGTCTGCACGCAGTTTCTTAAAGACATTCTCGCTGAAGGTCAGTTCACTTACTACACAGGATAGACTGTTCTTTCTTCTTCCTGATCATATTTTTTTAATGTATTTTGGTTTATATCTAAGAGAAAATCAAAAGCTGGACTAGAAAGACGTGCGGGACGTGTGATGGTGAACACAACAAGACACGGCAGAGACAGAGTCAGATCCCACCTCTGCTCCTCACATCTCAGGTCATGGGCAGGGTAGGGAGCTTCTAGGATGACCTTCATATCCGCCTGGCATCAATATGGATTACTATGACTAAGTCCTGCCATGTGTTCACCTTTCACTTGTAGGCCGCTTCATCACAGGTCAATGGGAAGTAGTGCCCACAGGTTTCTAGAGCAAATGTATAGGTACAGGGAAGAAGATGAATAGTGAAGGACTCGTGCTGGAACAATGGGGGGAATTTATTAAGATTGAGGTTTCCTATACCAGTGTTGACACAAGATGTCCCTGAATTTTTTAAGAGGCTTTGACCTCTTGGCCCAAAATTGACTTGTGCTAGTCTTCTATAAACCAAAGACTATTTCAGCTCCTTTTTTCCCAGAATGCTATTGGAATGAGAGTTCATATCCCTATAACCTATCTCTGTAATGATGTTACTCATTACGGTGTTAATAGTAAGCAGGGAAAAATAATGAGGAGTCTGTCAACACCAAACATGTTATTAAACCAGCCCCAGCACCTAACAGTGTTCAGAGCCATGAGCACAGTGCTAGGGTTTGGAGAATGGCCAAATGATCTAGACCAGGCATGTCAAACTCAGGGTACCCCGAGGGCCACATGAGTAACAAGAGGTTGTTGCGAGGGCCACACACAGCAGCTAATGTCACACACGTATTTTAACAGCAGTCATGAAAACAATATATGAAGTAGTAATATGTAACAGCAACTAATATATTTAACAAAAATACAGCAATTAAAAACTAAACATTTGCTATCATTTTTTTCAATCTTTTTTTAGATTATAAGTGGTGATCAGTCAGCCTTGTTCTCTGAGAAGATTTTGTTAGTTTCATAAAAGAAAATTATCTATTTACATACACACCCTTCATCTGCCCCCAGATTCATGTCCCCCCATATCTGCCCCCAGATTCATGTCCCACATCTCTGCCCCAGATTCATGTCTCCCCCATCTCTGCCCCCAGATTCATGTCCCCCCATATCTGCCCCCAGATTCATGTCCCCCCATCTCTGCCCCAGATTCATGTCCTCTCCATCTCTGCCTCCAGATTCATGTCCCCTCCATCTCTGCCCCCAGATTCATGTCCCCCCATCTCTGCCCCCAGATTCATGTCTCCACATCTCTGCCCCCAGATTCATGTCCCCCCATCTCTGCCCCCAGATTCATGTCCCCCATCTCTGCCCCCAGATTCATGTCCCTCCATCTCTGCCCCCAGTTTCATGTCCCCTCCATCTCTGCCTCCAGATTCATGTCCCCCCATCTCTGCCCCCAGATTAATGTCCCCCATCTCTGCCCCAGATTCATGTCCCCTACATCTCTGCCCCCAGATTCATGTCCCCTCCATCTCTGCCCCCAGATTCATGTCCCCCCATCTCTGCCCCCAGATTCATGTCTCCACATCTCTGCCCCCAGATTCATGTCCCCCATCTCTGCCCCCAGATTCATGTCCCTCCATCTCTGCCCCCAGTTTCATGTCCCCTCCATCTCTGCCTCCAGATTCATGTCCCCCCATCTCTGCCCCCAGATTCATGTCCCCCCATCTCTGCCCCAGATTCATGTCCCTCCATCTCTGCCCCCAGATTCATGTCCCCTCCATCTCTGCCCCCAGATTCATGTCCCCCCATCTCTGCCCCAGATTCATGTCTCCACATCTCTGCCCCCAGATTCATGTCCCTCCACATCTCTGCCCCCAGATTCATGTCTCCCCCCATCTCTGCCCCCAGATTCATGTCCCCCATCTCTGCCCCCAGATTCATGTCCCCCATCTCTGCCCCCAGATTCATGTCCCCCATCTCTGCCCCCAGTGTCATGTCCCCCATCTCTGCCCCCAGATTCATGTCCCCTCCATCTCTGCCCTCAGATTCATGTCCCCCATCTCTGCCCTCAGATTCATGTCCCCCATCTCTGCCCTCAGATTCATGTCCCCCATCTCTGCCCTCAGATTCATGTCCCCTCCATCTCTGCTCTCAGATTCATGTCCCCCATCTCTGCCCCCAGTGTCATGTCCCCCATCTCTGCCCCCAGATTCATGTCCCCTCCATCTCTGCCCTCAGATTCATGTCCCTAATCTCTGCCCTCAGATTCATGTCCCCCATCTCTGCCCTCAGATTCATGTCCCCCATCTCTGCCCTCAGATTCATGTCCCCTCCATCTCTGCTCTCAGATTCATGTCCCCCATCTCTGCCCCCAGTGTCATGTCCCCCATCTCTGCCCCCAGATTCATTTCCCCTCCATCTCTGCCCTCAGATTCATGTCCCCCATCTCTGCCCTCAGATTCATGTCCCCCATCTCTGTCGCCAGATTCATGTCCCCCATCTCTGTCCCCAGTGTCATGCCGTCCCCTCCTTCATCTGCCCTGTTTCACGTTCCACCTCTATGCATACATACACACATTAAACTTACCTTCTCCGACGACTCCGAGTCCTCGCTCCCCCGCCGCACTCTCTCTCTCTCTCCCGCCTGCCGCGACCATCACGGTCGCGGCTTTCCCCTCCGCTGTCGGCTCAAATGAATGAGCCGACATAGGAGGGAGCTGCCGGGGGCGAAGATTTAGACGCGATGTGACGTCATCACGTCACATCACGTCTACACAGCAGCGAATAGCCGCGTGAGTATTGCACCTCTGCGGCCCGCACAAAAGTCTCAAACTTTGTCTCTTAGAGACAAAGTTTGAGACTTTTGTGCGGGCCGCAGATATGCCTGTAAAGGGCCACATGCGGCCCGCGGGCCGCATGTTTGACATGCCTGATCTAGACACAAAATTGTGTTTTATTCCTATTCCGATCCTATTGACTGTGGCAATATTACAAATACAAAATAAACTCATTCAGCTATTCATTTCTTTCTAACCTCTCTATTTTTGGACTGCCATTAAGACACCATTGGTAATGCTGGCACCATCTGGCTCAGTGGTTTACCTAATCCAGGCTGAAGACAACATCTACATGGAGCTTGTATGTTCTCTCCATGTTTTTGTGGATCACCTCTGGGTACTCTGTTTTCTCCCACATTCCAAAGACACTATATGGGACAGTGAGTGATGACAATATTTCCAAAGCGCTGCAGTATATAGTGCTGCTATATAAGTAAGCAAAATAAATACATAAACATATGTCTGCGCAACATCACATACAATTTACAGGAAATATGCAAATCTGTTTTCCAGGATGTAATTAGGAAAACAATGCCTCTGCCTCTCCTGGAAAACAGATTTGCATATTTCCCATAATCCCCGAGTGGAGCAAAAATGACTTTGTAAGTCTCCACAGGCGCTCTCTCTTCAATGAGTGATATTATCCCCAGAACCATACCATTTACAGTCATTTGGCCATTCTGCACACTGGATGTGCTTGTCCATCTGATCTCTTAGGGTGTAGTCATCGGCAGCTGAAATTTCTAACACTAACCCATCGATGTAAATGGGGCTTGCGGAAATCAGTGACCTTGCTCTAGAATCCACTGTATTCACATAACTGTGACAGATTATCAGTTATAGGTGAATACACCTTTAGCCAGTGTAGATAATTGTTCATTTTCTACATTGGGAAGTTTTCTTAAGCTATATATACAAATTAGTTCACCTCCAGAAAAAAATAAATACATTTTTTAGCCAGGCGACTCCTTCTGGAGGAGAGCTAAGTTGCAGACCCATTTTTTCCATGAACATCTCCATATACCTTCTGGATCTCTTCAATGAGACAATAACCAACCTCCAGACTAGAATCTTATGCTTTGTGACACATTTAATGCCGCTATACAATGTCCTGCTGTCACCAACTGTGAGAAACTCAATGACGTATATTATACAAGTTTTGTCACATTTTGGTGTTTTGTTTATCCAAATCTGTTCAGCCATTCCGAAGATATAAGCTCCTTTATAGGGAATACTAGCCGAGTAGGCAGTAACACTGTTTCTTCTTTGTGTGCTGTATGTCATATAGTGTTACCGCCCACTTGTCTAGTAGACCCTAATTTGCAACAACACTTAAAGGGCTTATATCTTTGGAATAGCCAAACAGATTTGAACAAACAGAACACCAGTGCTCAGCTGAAGTCAGTCATTGGGCTTTTCAGATCCGATGACAGGTCCTTTTTAATTTTATAATGACATCACTTTAAAAATTAATGGCACTCCATATAATTTAGCCACAAATTTGATCAAGTACAGTATTGACAGAAGAGCATTTTATCAGGATGGGCAGAAAATTCACAGAATATTCCTTATATCCTTATATAAGCCAATAAACTAAGGAACAAAAAACAAAGAACAAAGTCAAGGGTCATCATAGTGTATAAAAAAATTAATTTAGACAGTGTCATGACTGGATGTCATGTGGGGACCTTACAATTTTTTATTTTTTTTTGTCAAGCATTAGAGCAGCATAGCATAATAAACGTCACCGATCCGTAAGCCCATAACCCCAAGATTTAAGACAGTAATGTTACTTGAGAGAAAGACGACACAACCATCGGAGTCAGTTCTGCAGTAACGTCATAAATTCCCCAACTCATCTTAGCCAAATGTGTTCTTCATAATACATTTCTAGGAAGAACAAACACAAGTATCTTCCAGAAGCTCTAGAAGTGTTATACAAACTCTGTGAAAAAAATAATACCAGATTATATTATAAAATACCAATAAAACTCAAAAATGGTGTCTTGAAGATGAACAACTCATAAAACATCAAAATCAGGGGTGTCAGAGATTTAGGTCTTATTCAAATGACAGTGACGGTTTGGATAATGGTTCATGTCCGCTCTTGATGGCCATTTTGAATCCATTTTTCCATTTTTGATGGCAAATGTCATCCACTGGAAGGGAATTGCTAGTTGTGCAATTCCCTAGCGCTGGTGCTGGAACAATGGAAGAAGGGGAAGACAGACAGTGAGCCCTAAACTCGTCCCAGCCCTGCCCCTACCTAATTTCCACAACTGTCCTAATGACAGGAGCAACTTGGCGACGGTCCCTTCTCTGAAATAAGTGTATACCTGCAGAACTGCTGCCGTTTTCCGTATAGTTATAATAGAGCTGAAAGTAATAGGCACAGATATGAAGCCCCATTCACTGTATAGTGTGTATATAGAGGGGCTCTGTTAATGGGGTTTTCCCATTGTGTGTCCAATCGCTCAGATCCCCACTGATTATGAAAACGAGGGGGGGGGACTTTTAACCTCCATTCTTAACTGAGTAGTGGTCCATTAAGCACTGCGTTTTTTTCCACTTCATCTATGCCACGTGGGGCCCCGGCACTAATGTCAATGTTTTTTTTTTATTTGATAATTATTGGATTGGCTTCATGAGAGTTTGGAGCCCTTAACCAAATTCGAATTAAGACAAGGGTGCACACATCTGTAGATTTCAGTAAATATGATCTATCTGTATAATTCTTCTGTCACCAAAGACTCCTGCTCATCTTCTTTTTCACTCCCTTACAGTTTCAGGTCAAGAGTTTCTGCCCATTGAATGTTTTTTTTTCCACCAAGTGCGAACTTGACCCTGATATGAAGGACATTCTTCAGCCGCACTACATTGCACTATGATTAGTTCGCCTGGATGGACATCTGAATCTGTATTTAATGACCTCTGCTGGGACCTTTCTAGCAGATGTGTATGTGCGTCCCTTGTGCCTCTCTTGTTGCCTGCATTTTGCTTGTATTATAGTAAGGCATTGTTATTTTTAGCAGCAGGGTCAGGGACAACAGAGCGTGAAGTGTGCCCTACATTCAAGCCTTATCCAATTAGTGTAACAGGTAGTAAACTGCGGTAATCTCCATTACACGTACAGAGATGGTTTAGTGACATGGATGAGATCACTAGTGCGATGTATGCGCATTGCAAATACCTTGTTAAAAGGGGGTGGGAGAGGGAAATGGAATTCACTAAATTCAGTACTTGTTTATTTGCTATGTGATTATTGAAGGTCACCTCATTGTAACATTGTCCATATACATCAAATCATGATTATAAATCCTCATGATAGGTCATCAATATCTGATCTGTAAGGGGTCCAACATCTGGGTTCCTTCCCCCCGATCCCAAATCAGCAACAGTACTCAGGTGAAACAAATGATAATAAAAAATCTGGCGCCTGTAGTTAACAGTAATGTCCAGTTGCAGCTCTACCCGACACCAACCAACTTGGTGGTGAAAAGCGGAGATGAATAAAAATGAAAAACTGGAATGTGTAGAGCGCCACTGAGACTCGAGACTCGAGATAAGAGTTAAATACATTTATTGGGTTCCAAGGACAGTCAAATGGCAATGGCTACGCGTTTCGATGCCGGTCTGGCGTCTTGTTCAGGCCAATATATCTTGCACTGTCAGAGCGTAGGAACCTACGCTCTGACAGTGCAGGTTATGTTGGCCTGAAGAAGACTCCAGACTGGCGTCAAAACGCGTAGTACTCAGATGAGCAACACTTGCTCTTGGAAGTCAAGTGACATCACTGTCAGGGGATGAAGGATACGGAGAAGTGCACTAGTGTAAGGACATAAAAGAGGACCCAAACAGGACCTGCATCAAACAGATGAGTAAGACTGTGTTAAGTTTATTCTCACCTACCTGGGCCTCCACTTTACTATACAGGGCTCGTAAAACACCCAGAGTATAATAATAATTTGTAAGCAATAAACCCCAAACATTTTGGGTTAAGTCGATTGCAACATTATTAGAAAGTTCATAATAAACCAAACTGGTTCCGGACTTGTTCGCTCATTCTAGTGACTACCCAGTGGGTAGAGAGTATTGCAGCCTTTCAAGACTTTTGTTGGCATGTTGTGATATTGTGCTGGAATCCTTACCAAAACTGGAGCCTAGTTAGGTGTGGATAGGGGTTGAGGGGGAGAAATAAGTATTGAACACGTCACTAATTTTCTAAATATATTTCTAAAGGTGCTATTGACATGAAATTCTCATCAGATGTCGGTAACAACCCATCCAATCCACACAGGCAAAGGGATCAAAGATCTCCATAAATTATTCCATAATTAAGTTATGTGTAATAATAATAATATTGATTTTCCCCATGGTGGGACTACTAAAGGATTATCTTATTTAATGAGAATTGACACGAGAAAAAGTATTGAACACTTGAAGAAAGAAGTGCAAAAAGCCATGGAAAGTCAACTCCAACTGAGATCTATCAGGAATTAGAAAGCAATCCTGCCACTTAGTGACAAATAATATCAACTGGTTCAACTGATGGCCTATAAAAAGGTGCCCCATTACTACGGGGTCACACAAGAAGAATCTCATGATGGGTAATACCAGTGAGCTGTCTCAAGACCTTATTGGTGCAAAACTAACTGATGGCATTGGTTACAGAAAAATGTCTAAACTACTGAAGGTTCCAGTCCATAATCCGGAATTGGAAAGAACATCATTTCACCACAAACTGGTCACCACCAGGCGTTCCTCGCAAGATTTCAGATATAGGAGGGTAAAGGATTATCGGAAGTGTTGTCCAAGAGCCAAGGGCCACCAGTGGAGAACTACAGAAAGACCTGGAATCAACAGGTACAATTATTTCAAAGAAAACAGTAAAGCCCTCAACCCCCATGGCCTATATGCACACTCACCAGGCAAGACTCCATTGCTAAATAAAAAGTATATTCAAGCACATGTAAAATCTGCTGCCAACTACTAGAATGATGAAGATGAAACAAGGGTGAACATTTCAGCAAGACAATGACCCCAAACACACAGCCAAGGAAACTCACAATTGGTTTCAGAGAAAGAAAATAAAGCTGCTAGAATGGCTGGGCCAATCTCCTAACCTGAATCCAATAGAAATCAATGGAAGGAACTAAAGCTCAGAGTCCATAGAAGGAGATCACTGAACCTTCAGGACATGAAGAGTGTTTGTGTGGAACAATGGGCCAAAATGTCGCCTGAACAATGCCAGCTACTAGCTTCTCCATAGAAGAGGCGTCTTGTAGCTTCAGCACCAACAACGGACTTTGTACGAAGTATTTCTCATTGTGACTTATGGACATGTATGGTTTGTTTTCTTTGCCTGTGTGGCTTGGATGGGTTGTTACCGACATCTTTTGAGAAGGTCATGTCGAAAGCACCCTTAGATTGGTGACATATTCAAGACTTATTTCACCTGCTGTATATACTGTATGTTCAACCCGGTTAGTCCTTTATAGCCAAGGATTGGAAGCACATCCCGATCATTCCTACAGGATGTCTCAACATGGTGTTTACTCTTTGCAGATCATTGCTTTGTACTATAAAATAATGACTTATTGTGCGGCAAGTGTAAAACCTGAAAGCCGTATATATAATAGTGACATATAAGGCGGTCGTATGAGAAGATGTTTATCAACCAGCGCATGAGTCACCCGCCTGATATATCGGTGCTAATGAGAGAACCACCTGCAAGTAGCAATCACTCTCCTACCATAGGCTCCAGTCTTTCAAAAGCTTTTCTCCAGGGCTCATGTTTCTCAATGCAACACATATTAGATTAAAAAGAAAGAAAAACTATTTTATTACAGCAAAGTTGCACTGAGGACAAGTCTCTACCTGTGTGGAGAACCGAATTCAACAGCTGCTCATTAAATTCCCTGTTTCCTAGTCAATAAGCTATATGCCACCAGCTGTTTCCATTTAGACATTAAAAGTAAAAGTAATGAATTTTGTTACAAAACAGCAACAACAAGTAAATGTTAGAGTTTGGAAAAGTCATCGTAGAGGCTGGAAAATGGTAAAGTGGCTTCAAAGTTGAGATGTTGAAGCCATAACACAGAGATGCTTCTCAATTAACTATACAGATGAGTAGAAAAACCTCCTGCACATGGCGATGAGTGGTGTAACAAGCCTGTATGACAGCATTATTAGTCACTGTTATGGCGCCTTAGGCTTTTGGGAGTTACTCTATGGTGCCGTCATATTCTTATGGTCAATGAACATGCTATTATTTACTGGAATGGGGCTGAATTGCATTTCCGGACAGCCTCTGGACATGAGTGGCGTAGTCAGGATTATAATTTAAGCATCCCAAGGTTTTTTGGGAGAGGAATGTCATATAACTCCAACAAAAATTCATGAAAGATATAATACACATTACAGTTTTTCATGATTCTTGATCACTCTGCAAAGACTCAGCAAAGAGGCAGCAAGGAGAGCGCTGAATCTGGGACTGCATGCTTTTTTGGACTGACTTAAGAAAGCGCCCTGAGACCAAGGAGCGAGGTCCCAGCGATCCAAACCATAAATTAGTTTTGGTATTATATCTTTTCTCTTCTTTTATCCCTATTTTATTTTTTGTATTGTATTACACTGTAACTGTATATGCTTATCATCCACTGACCTATATCTCTATATGTGTTTGTGGCTAGTACCAACCCACTCAGGTTAATAAATATATAAACTTTATAAAGCTCATTTTGTATTATCCTATGAGCCCAGACACTCACGGGGCATGAGTGATAGGTTAAGAGAGGTGATCTCAGGTATGCCAAGCGGCTTGGTAAGGCAAGATCCTTCACCCCTACTGTTTAAGAGTAGGTGGCCTGAGGACTGTGTAAGTTTAGAGGGCCTGGTCTGGGGTCTACATTTATTTAAGGGAACCCTGGGACTGTAAAAGTGTAGAGGGTCTGTATTTATTTTAGGGGTTTGATTTGGGACCTGAATTTATTGGTGTCACGCTAGATGGTGGAGATGACTGCTGAAGCAAGGACAGTAATGTCTGCAGTCAGGAGTCTGAACAGGAAGGAGAAGAAAAACAAGAGAGCATCTTCAATCAGACAATATATTATCAATAGCAAATTTTCAGGAATCTAGTTTTGAGTTACAGTCGAGGGGTATGAATTAATTTGAATGCAACCTAATACCACTTTATCAAATTCTTATATCTTGGTCAACTAACAGAGTATATTGTTGTCCATTATTACATTTTTTTTTTTTCAATAACCTTGCAGGTACTCCGTAACATTCCTCTCTGAAGCAACGATATTATCCTCAATGTTTATTCAACAATTTTGTAAAATAATATTTTATTTGGGAAAAAATATATGTTATACCTGCTTAGAACTTTATATGTGTTCTGTACCTTAAAATAAAAACGCAATAAAATTTTCGATACGGATACAAGATATGGAAACGTTTGCAGATTTCTTGTATTTATAATACAGTACAAGTCAATGCACCATGGATTCATAAGTCTTCACAATGGGTTCAAATTACGGAGGTTAAATCCGGCAAGATGGACTCCTCGCACTTCCTTCCTGAAAGACCTTATGTGTTGTTATATATAGAGCTATAATATTTGTCTGCAGATTGTATACAGTGATGTCAGCATTACATTAGGACATTTTGCCTCTGTTTTGGTAATCCTAGCCCTTCAATATGTACGTACGGAAAAATAAAGGGTGCACACAAACCTAGACAAATAAAGCTCAGCCCTGCTATATACCGAGCAAATGTCAATCCAAAGTCAACAACACATCTAACAAAAAAAGAAAGAAGAGAACATATGCAGTATGAAAATATTATGCAAAAAGTTTAAGAGCCACATAAGCAGTAACATGAAGATAGAAACAAAAAGTGCATAAAATTACAGACACGGGCAACCTGGTAACCTGCTAAACCCCCTCCCACATTGTAGAGGCCAAATATCTAGAAAATAAAGTATGTTCATACAGTATATACAAAAAAGCATAACTAGCAGCCTATAAACAAGCTACCATTATAAAAATCCATATGTACAATATGTCCCTTAGCAAATATAACACAATAATACACAAGAATACAATAAAGAACGGCAAACTGAATAAAGGCAAGTATAAAAATCTTTGCCAATAAATGCACCAACTGGCTATAGAACAAAAAATGCAGCAAATTGGTGAATAGAACGTCATGTGTTTTATATGAGAAGCAGTCAGGAAATACAGATATAGCAAAGTATAACTTTCCATTGATCATACACTGCACCGTGATATCTTGTCACAGAAGTCTATAAAATCCATTTAAATCTATTGAAAAGGTTGGGATAAAACTCTTTGCCCCATTGTAGATGACATGATATTTGTGATATCTGTATAGGAAGAGGCAAAAATATCACCAATAGAGATGATCGAGTAGGTATTCGGCAAATCAGTGTATAGCATTTGGCAAATCAACGCTGATTCTGCAGCAGGCTCCTCCTTACTAGAGCTGGCAGCTTGCTGTTACGAGGGAGCTGACTTTTTCTCATAGGAATGCATTGACCAACGTTGATTGGGCAGTGTACAGTATTTGGCCAATCAACACTGGTTTTGCTGGAGGCTCGTTTGTGAGGAGGCGGAGCCTAAGATTGGACCACAGCAGTCTCCATTGTGGTCCGATCTTAGACTCCGCCTCCTCACAGACGAGCCTCTGGGAGAACCAGCGTTGATTGGCCGAATGTTATATGTGACTTCTCACAAGAGAAGAGACTTTTTAGGGAAATACAAATATTTATATTGGAATTTCGCTAAAAATTGTGAAGAGATTACCTTCAGTAAAACCATAAAGATAAAAGAAATCAAATGCGGTTTACAAAAAATTGTTTTATTTTTTTGTGATCACAATTTCACAATCACACAACATCGCATGTTCACGTGTGATCCCATAGAATACAATGTAGACAATTTGCACTGATTTCTTGCATGAATGCACAATAAGCAGCCATATATATCAGTGGTTCCCCGATGCTCGTGACCTTACCTAGGAGGTCAGAAGACGAGCATGATGGGATGCCAGATACGAGGGAGCCAACAATAGGCCAGTATAGGAGAGTATCTGAGATTTTTCCACACTTGCTGGGTCTCCCCTTATTATACTCTGGGGTCCGAACAGTCCCAGAGTATAATAATAGCATTTATGGTTCAGACAAGTTTGTTGTAAAAAAATCTAATCTCCCATCTCTAATGTTAGCCTCCATTCACACAGTCACATTCACAGCATCGTTCTTGTCTATGGATTGTGTCAGCTCAGTTTACTTTCTAGAAAGACGCAGACCCTGTGCTCTTAACCTAGACATCACCATTAAGCTCCTAAATGATGGGAGGACATTGATCAGTAAATTGACCTTGAAGCGCTCCTAAGAATTGGTAATTGACACCTTCTAGATACATTGTGTTTTTATAGCCTTAGATCACCATACTTACTGTAGATGCCTAATCTAACAAGTACATTGTGTATCGGATCATCAATTCTGATGACATTACCTGGATGTAAATCAATGTATCTTAGCTGGGCTGAATGGACAATAAAGAAGATTTACTGATGAATACACGTGTAACGTTCTGTACCAAGTACAGCCCAGATGGTGGTGAAATGTATGATAGAAATATAAGTGGTAGGACAATTAAGAGACACGGGAGTGAAGGGGTTGTCCAACTTTTTTTTTAAATTGACGTCAACATAAGACATCAATTTTAGATCGGGTCAGACTACTAGGATCCCTGTAGATCAGCGGTTACCCCTTTAAAGGGAAATGTATCATCTAGATTTTCTTTGACTAAACAAAGCCAAACAGTGAAATACATTTCTATTTAGAAAAACTTGTTTGTTTTTTTAAATTTTCTGATCTTGTAGCACAAGGCTAATCAGGGCAGTAAAGCACTGGTGTATGAATAATGCACAAAGTGGTGTCACAGCACACATGTATGCACTCAGTGATGTCACAGTAACATGATAGTACACACAGTGATGTCACAGTAACATGATAGTACACACAGTGATGTCACAGTACAGAGATAATACACACAGTGATGTCACAGTACAGGGATAATACACACAGTGATGTCACAGTACAGGGATAATACACACAGTGATGTCACAGTACAGGGATAATACACACAGTGATGTCACAGTAAAGGGATAATACACACAGTGATGTCACAGTACAGAGATAATACACACAGTGATGTCACAGTACAGGGATAATACACACAGTGATGTCACAGTACAGGGATAATACACACAGTGATGTCACAGTAAAGGGATAATACACACAGTGATGTCACAGTACAGGGATAATACACACAGTGATGTCACAGTACAGGGATAATACACACAGTGATGTCACAGTAAAGGGATAATACACACAGTGATGTCACAGTACAGGGATAATACACACAGTGATGTAACAATACAGGGATAATATACACAGTGATGTCACAGTACAGGGATAATACACACAGTGATGTCACAGTACAGGGATAATACAGTGATGTCACAGTACAGGGATAATACACACAGTGATGTCCCAGTACAGGGATAATATACACAGTGATATCACAGTACAGGATAATACACACAGTGATGTCACAGTACAGGGATAATACACACAGTGATGTCACAGTACAGGGATAATATACACAGTGATGTCACAGTACAGGGATAATACACACAGTGATGTCACAGTACAGGGATAATATACACAATGATGTCAGAGTACAGGGATAATACACACAGTGATGTCACAGCACAGGATAATACACACAGTGATGTCACAGTACAGGATAATACACACAGTGATGTCACAGTACAGGGATAATACACACAGTGATGTCACAGTACAGAGATAATACACACAGTGATGTCACAGTACAGGGATAATACACACAGTGATGTCACAGTACAGGGATAATACACACAGTGATGTCACAGTAAAGGGATAATACACACAGTGATGTCACAGTACAGGGATAATACACACAGTGATGTCACAGCACAGGATAATACACACAGTGATGTCACAGTACAGGATAATACACACAGTGATGTCGCAGTACAGGGATAATACACACAGTGATGTCACAGTACAGGGATAATACACACAGTGATGTCACAGTACAGGGATAATACACACAGTGATGTAACAGTACAGGGATAATACAGTGATGTCACAGTACAGGGATAATACACACAGTGATGTCACAGTACAGGGATAATATACACTGTGATGTCACAGTACAGGGATAATACACACAGTGATGTCCCAGTACAGGGATAATATACACAGTGATATCACAGTACAGGATAATACACACAGTGATGTCACAGTACAGGGATAATACACACAGTGATGTCACAGTACAGGGATAATATACACAGTGATGTCACAGTACAGGGATAATACACACAGTGATGTCACAGTACAGGGATAATACACACAGTGATGTCACAGCACAGAGATATTACACACAGTGATGTCACAGTACAGGGATATTACACACAGTGATGTCACTGTTAAATAATAATGCACATGTTATGTGCATGTCACAGTGATGTCATAGCATAGACAAATATTCACATCTGTGTCAGAGGGCCTATTATGAGCCTCCATTGTAGATTCTGACAGACACTATAATGGATACTTGATGGATTTGTATTGTTTTTCCATCACATAACAGATCTGTCCATAAGATTTCCATTTTTTTCTTTTCCTATCAGGGAATAGAAAAACAGAAAAGCTGTTGCAGATGTTAACAGCCTAATTCACAAAGTGATGTTGTAGGGCAAGGATCATCAACTCCATGATGTTATAGCGCAGGAATTATAGTAACTGTGCTGGCACATTATATACAAAGAACAATGTATACTGTGATGACGCAATACAAGAAAACCCATCATGTCTGATGTTTAAGGACAGTAATACAGAACAGGAGCAAGATGCAAGACAATGTGCTATAGAAGAGGGACGGGAGGAAAATGGAGCCCCCCACCTTCCTCCTGTCATTTATTCCATAGTCATCCCATTTACACGGCAATGTCTTTGCTTTTGGGCACCTCAGTAACCGCCTGCTCAGTTAGTTATACCCATGAGTTCAATATCACCGTCTACTATTCTTTTGTACTTGTTTTCAGCAAGACAGATTTTCTCAAATTATATGTATTATACAGTAAGTACAAAATAATACAGGGCGGAATATATATTGTGAATAGACAGTAGATGTAGGTCTACGTCAGGGTCGACCTGCAGATGTATTATCCATGTTACAATGGCTGTACATACATAATGTTATGTTTCATAACAACGGTAGAACGACCTGAATGTGTTAATCCAGAAAGTAAAGCAGAGAACTGAAGTAGTACATCTCACATCTCACACTATACAGTAGAAGTCTTTACTTTGTTGCTAGATTTTTTTCTTCCCAAGGTCGTGTAAAGCTGCAATGGATAAGCTAAACAATATCCTATAGGGGATCTTATACTGTCTGACGCAGCGACGCCCACTTATATATTGGGCAGTAACATGAGGGGTTGCAGAGGGTGCAGTTGCACCACGGCCCAGGAGCCTTAGGGGGCCCATAAGCACTGGCATCAGTACTGAGATTGCAGCTTCCATCTGGCCCATAAACCAAGCAGACCCCCAGATTACCCTAACCACACTAAGGTGGATTAAACTCCTTATCACCTATAACCATCACTATCAGGAATTCGCTGTAGGTATGAGGTAGGGGGCCCCGGACAAAAGATTGCACCGGGATCCACAAGACTTTAGTTACACCACTGGCAGTATCAATACAGGGTCTTACTGTCTAGGTTATAACTATTTAATCCTTGACAACATTAAAGGGAATCTGTCAGAAGCAAATGTGACATGACATAATATACATGATCATGTAGGGTCATTCAGACTGAACAAAACCGTACCTTCAGTGTAGCAAAAGGATGGGTGAGAAATGTGCTAAAAAGGCAAATTTTATCATAAAAATTTTATCATAAAGTATATCACAAAATTTATTATTGACACAAATTCTGCCAGAAAATCAAACATTGTCCGAAAGTTTAGTTATATGGTAATCATTGTTGTGCACTATCGCGACAGGGAAGACATCAGAGAGGTAAATGTATGGCAGATAGGGTTGAGCGATCGGGATCGGAAAAGATCGGATACCGATCAGTGATTGAGTAAATTTCACAATTGCGATTGGGTTCCGATACCGCCTAAAAAAGATCGGGAACGGAATTCTGATCCTGATCGCTCAACTTACCTGCACAGAATCGCTGCCTCTCCCCATTGTTCTTGGTCCTCTCCTCTCTCATTCACACACCATACAGGTCCACTTTAAGAACTTCCTTCTACATTGTATTTTCTAACGGTCCTTCCATTATATTTAGTCCATTTTCCTTTTGATGGCGTTAACCTAGCACATACTAGATCATTTATTCATCACACCCCTGCATTAAAAATGACCATGGTTAGTCGTACATTTCAACCATCTCAGATCCATCTGTACAGAACATTTTCAGCGTCCCCTAATTGAGAAGCAACTGAGCATTGAAATCAGATGGTTGATGGGATGTCGGAAATGGGAAGACAATCATATTAAGACGAAGTACAGCACTGGTATGAGCGTATTAGGAATAATTTATGCCACAAATTGGAATAAAATAAAGAAAGGGAATAACTAGGTATATTGAAATAATCTCATAGTATAAGATCAACCTTAAATGGCTAAGTACCATGGACAGAAATAGGGAATTTGTGAAATATATACACTTGGTTTACAGGAGTTTAGAGCCTTAAGATTTTACTTCTAGGCTGACGACATGAGGAATAACCAGTTACTAGATGTCACAGTCCACGATCTATGCACCTGCTTATGGTCTTGTCCAGGGCTGTGACGTCTCTCACTTTTGTGCGTATAACAATGGTTTTTGTGTAACTTATCATCCATGTATTCATGTTCAACACTGCAGCATGATCCACGTGTTATAAATACTATAAATACAGTCTGCTTCTTGTTTGCACCAAATACGAAATCTTTATTTAGCTGAACCACAAATACAATTATGGACTTCACCCTAAAAGTCTCCGGGTACTGAGAACAATGAACCAGTCATGATGTCACCAAGATTGGAAGTTCCATTATCAGGTATGAAATACTAAATTAAAGGCATGACCAGATTTCCAAAAATCGCACTAAGACCTCATTCACATCAGCGTTTGGATTCCGTCTAGGGGAGTCCACATGGGGACCCAATACCAAACGCAAGTGCAAAGCGCTGTGCTGTAAAAGTACACGGACCCCATAGACTATAATGGATTCCATGTGCTAACCGCCAGATCTCCGCAGGGATCGTGCAGACAGGAAAGTAGTTCCCAATCAAAAGCAGATATGAACCAAACCTAAGCAAGGGGTTTGCCCTACATGTCACCCTCTCCAATCAGTGCTGAAAGTGTCAGACTGTGTAAGGACAACTATAACAGATTATGGCCCCACATAGTTGGCCACAGCGAAACAGGACTGCGGGGAAAACCGCAGCAGAAACACATTGTGGTTTTTCCCACAGCACTTTTCACAGAAAGTTCACTGAGTTTTTCTCTGCAGACTTTCTGTCCCTATTATACCTTTAGGGAAACTGCTGCTGTATAGAGATGAGCGAGTACTGTTCGGATCAGCCGATCCGAACAGCACGCTCCATAGAAATGAATGGAAGCACCTGGTACTTCCGCTATGACGGCGGCTGGCCGCTTAACCCCCCGCGTGCCGGCTACGTCCATTCATTTCTATGTGAGCGTGCTGTTCAGATCGGCTGATCCGAACAGTACTCGCTCATCTCTACTGCTGTATAATTGACATGTTGCGATTTCCAGAAACGCAACAGTTTTGGAAATCGCAACATTTTCACTGTGCATATTTGTCTGCAATGTGTGGATGGGATTCGCTAGGATCCTATCCCCCCTGGCAAAGACTGTAAAACACTGCGGTTTACGCCATGTGGGGCCCTAAGACTGGATTCACATCTGTGTTGGTAAACTCAACCCGTATATTCCATCTAAAATTGGCGGAGAGAAAAGTCCCGCTAGGAGGACTTTCTCTGCACCGGTTTGTGGAAACCCGGCAAACCTCATTATAGTCTATGGGGACCGCGGGTTTTTGCAAGTAAACGCTTTTTAAGTGGACAGAGTTTCCATTGTCCCGGTCCGCATCCAAACCTTATTGCGAACCTAGCATGAGCACCAAGTAAAGATGTTCCAGAATTATTATTTCATAAGGAATGCTAGTGTTTACAAATACATATCAGGTGGGGCGACGAGATTTATTTACAGGGAACTCTAACTTTTTAGTTAAGAACCCATATTGGATCACATGTCAGGATTTCTTGGATGAGCGCAAATATACAGTACAACGAAAATCGCTAAATAGAAACTGTAAAACCATCAATTTGTAACAAACATGTTTTTCCCCATTACATTTCAGCAAAGTTCCTTGCCAGTGTGGATTAGCACTTACAGACTTGCAGATAACCCGGCATTTAGGATTTCATCACGTCCTACCTTGTAGTGTCCGCAGCTGTGATTGCAATCAGCGGAGGAATCCTCAGTGCTAGAGACGTCGGCCGCTGTGGACTCTCACAATCCGGTTTTTTATCCCATTCCGCTTGCTCTGCCAATCTGAATGCCAAGGGAGGTAGTTGTATATTTCTACAAGAAAGCCTGCGTACTAAATATGGCTCCATTTCTTCAGGAATGCCATCTTCTTCTTCTTCCAATTTGGAATGAAGAGCTTCATCTGACACCTAAAAAGTATAAAAATGATGTTACTGTAAAAGGCAACGTATAGGATTATGCATTTACTATACTCTCATATACATGCAATTTACCATATTATCCTAAACCCAAAGGCATCAACATGTCTGACAGGTCTGCCTAAAAATAAGGTCTAATCCTGTTAAACTACGTAAACACAAAGGTGCCATTTGGAACAACGAATGGCCTGCCAATGTACAGAGGAAGCAAAGTTAAACTGATATTAATGGGGCTGACCAAGACACATGGCTACCAAATATTGATGATGTATCCAAAGCCTAGGTCATCAGTACCAGGTCATGGAGGGGTTCAACACCCAGACCCCACACATTGATCAACTGAATTGGCTACAGAAAGCAGTAGTATATACTGTATAAAGCTTCAGGCTCCATGTACTACAGCATTGGCACCAGTGAAGTGCACCCATTCACTTCCATAGGAGCAGAACTGTATCCAACCATATATACCTTTTAAAGGCTTCCAGCTGTCTGAGTATTTTACCCCCACTGATCTGATTCTGGTAACCTATCCTGTGGATAGGTCATCTATATCTATCACCCATGTGACTTGGACAACGCTTTCAACTTCAATTGGAATGTGATATCATGTGGCTTGATGGAAAAGTATTAATTAAAACTATTAATGTGGACTAATATTGTCATTAAATGGGTTTTCTGGTCTGTTAGTGCTATTAATGGGTTAATGTATGCACCCATTTTCTTTTAGCAGTGTTTTGAGTGATTTTTGGGTGTCTCTGGGAGCGCGTGATAACTTCTGCATTTGTTTACTTGGCTCAGCTTCTTGCTGTGTACCTTCCACACTTACTCCCCTCACCTCACTCCTCCCTCTCCCTCCCATACACCCCCTCCCTGTCTCTCTAGCTATTCCACCCAATACTATCTCTTCCCCACTAACTCAGCTCACTCCCTGACCCCATTACATACTTACCTCTCTTCCTTCCTATCTTCCTCCTGCAGGACGCCCCCTCCGTCTTTTCTGATTCTGTCGGCGTATGCTATTGTCCCTATGCTGCTATGTAGCTGACGATCCACCTCTACGGCGCA